>NC_044396.1:45584914-45887533 GCF_006542625.1 Nomascus leucogenys | reverse complement strand
TTACTACTTCAGCTCTCTTAGCTACTATTTGCACCTTTTATATTCAGTCCATGTATATCTTTGAATCTAAAGTGTATCTCTTATAAATAACACAGTTGGATCATGGTTTTCTTATCAGTCTGACAATCTCTACCTTTAGATTGCATTGTTTAGTCCATGCATGTTTAATGTTACTGTTGAGATGAATGAATTTATTTGTTTTACTTTTTATATTTCATGTGATTTTTGTTCTTCTTTTCCTCCTTTACTGCTTTGTTTTTCATCAAGTGAGTATTTAGAAAGTTAACTCGAAGGGGCTGCGCACGGTGGCTCACGCCTGTAATCCCAGCACTTGGGGAGGATGAGGTGGGCAGATCATGAGGTCAGCAGATTGAGATCATCCTGGCTAACATGGTGAAGCCCAGTCTCTACTAAAAATACAAAAAAATTAGCCAGGCATGGTGGCGGGCACCTGTGGGCCCAGCTACTCAGGAGGCTGAAGCGGGAGAATGGCATGAACCTGGGAGGCGGAGCTTGCAGTGAGCCAACATGGCACCACTGCACTCCAGTCTAGGGGACAGAGCAAGACTCCATCTCAAAAAAAAAAAAAAAAAAGCAGAGGTGGGCTTACCTAACAGCAAACTTGGAGTTCACAGAAGAGAAAACATCTGATGTACAATGTAGAAGTTGGCCAAATAGTCATGGCCTATTAAGAGCTTTGCGTAGATTGAGAAAGTACCTTTGAAAAGCAGTTACTTGAGAATTCAACTCTAAAGTGAATTAGGTTGCCTTCACTAAAATCATTTTAAAAGGCCAATGTAGTGACTCATGCCTGCAATTTCAGCACTTGGGGAGGCTGAGGTGGGAGGATCACTTACTTGAGGCCAGGAGTTCAAGACCAGCCTGGGCAACATGCTGAGGTCCCAAATTTACCAAAAAAAAAAAAAAAAAAAAGATTTTAAAATTGTTTAACCATTCAGATATCAAGGGTGGAAACTAAAATTGTTCAACCATTTTTCTTAAATTGTTTAGGTGTTTAAAATTTTAGTTGCCCAGGATATAATCTGAAAGAGTGGTTTTTAGGCCTTTATTTTAAAGCTGTGGAAACTTTTATCCAGTATTAATTTTAGAAAAAAATTCACTATGTGAAATAGGTAATACAGAAGAATGGAGAAGGTATGAAAGCTCCTCTCTTGCTTTTTTATGATTATAAAAATAGTATCTACTTTTTAAGAAAACTGGTCAATATAAGAAAATATATTAAAAAATTTAAATTGGCCCCAAATTTTACTTAAGCGAAGATCATTATTTTGACATGAACCAAATACATTTTATATACCCCATGTATACACTCAAAAAATTAATTTGTACAAATAGACCTATCTCTGATGATGCTTTATAACCCCGTTATTGTCACTCTGTTATGTCAATGTCCATGTCAGAAATTTTGGGCTTCACTGGCTTACTCGCTGCACAGTATTTTTGTATGGATGCACAATATATTAATTCTCCATTCATGACATTTGGGCTGTTGCTATTTTTCACTTTTACAAATAAGGCTGTGGTGACTCTTCTTTTCTATTCATCTTTGTAAACTTTTCTCACTATCTTCTTAGGAGAAATTCCTGGGAGCAGAATTTCTAGGTCAAAAGGGACACACATTTAAAAATTTGATACATTGCCAAATAACTTATTTAATAATAAATATCAAAAGGCTCACATGTTGACTCAGTTTATGCAGGCACATTTTGCTTTTCTGTGTTGTTTTACACTAAATAGAAAGAACAAAAACTTGAGTGGCTAAAATATTTGAAAAACAAACTTTTACCTTTAATAAATTTAAATATTTATCATAAATGCATAAAAGAAAGCTACACTCTCTAATACTTCTTTAAAAACATTAATATTTAAATTAACATATTAGTTACTTCAGAATATTTTCACTCACAGAACAGCATGCTTGAGCTTCCAAATATGAAAAATTGACCCTAACGAATGTCAGTGTTAAAGCAAATGGATTTCAAATGTTTTGAAAATAATGTTGGTTGCTCTCTACTCCATTTTTCACTTAGATGTTTGTGTTGTGTGAAAGCAGTTTTGCCACCATTGACATATTCTCACTATAGACAGCACATTGGAGAGCAGTTTTTCTGTTGATATCTGTAATATCTGGATAGGCACGGAAGTCCAGCAGAACAGTTGCATAAACATCTTCTTGGCATTGTATAGCCTGTCAGTATTAGACCAAGAAATACATTGTAAATTCTAGAAAATACAAATAAATATTCCATAGGTTTCACAAATTAGTTATATTTCAATGAAATAAATTCATTTTTATTCTATGCATTTAAACCATATCCATCTCATGCTGAAATAACTGGCTAATATATATCTTCATAAGAGGTGTCCTGTTTTCACTGTCACAGACGTTAAGCTGGCACTTTCTGTGCACCAGCAAAGTTACCACTTCTGGATAGCCATTGACACGGGCCAAATGTAGAGCCATCCTATGAGATTGAGATAAATTTTTAGAAAGTTTCAGTCCACTATCTCAAAACATAGAGTAATTCATGTAATAGTAAACATTCAATAGCATGCTCTTCCTCTACCTTCAAAACAAATAATTTTCTCCTGAAAAAGTACAATATTTTTTAGCTCTTATTACTCACTACAATAACAAAAGAGTGGCCTGTTTGAATAGAAAAAAGCTTGGCCCTTGGGTTCAGTTCAACTTGGGCCTGAATTCTACTTTAAGGCCTTTCACTTACAAGCTGTTACATAGCCTTCCTGTGCCTCAATTTTCTCATCGATAAAGTGGAGATAAATATAGTAGCTATCTCATAGGACATCATTGTGATGCCTAAGTGAGGACTTACACAAAATATTTAGAACAGATTCTAACGCAAATAACAGCTGTTTCATGGGCACAGGGTTTCTGTTTGGCATGATGGAAAAGTTCCGGAAATGGATGGTGGTGATGAGTGCACAACACTGTGAATTTAGTTAATGCCACTGTATGCTTTACCAAAAAACAAACACTAAAACAAAAAATACCCTGCTTAGGCATCCCAGTCAGAAAGATGATGTGATTGGTTTGAGCCAGGGCCTAAGCCTCACCATCAGCAGGCGACCTGTGCCCCAAACTTTCCTCTCCAGAACTTCTCCAAGGTCCCCCTCGGTTCCACTTAGGTCTGATTACTTCATAGAGCCCCATGCATAAAAGCCACCTCTTTTTCTGTCTCTTCTCACTCCAGTCCTCTCCCTCCAGCCTCCCCTAGCTACACATTATGAGAAAGTCAAGATGACTAAAAATTTTCTGATGATTTATATGATCAAATAATCTCAAGGACTATTGCTTACTTAACCCATATGACTCCCACAACCTACGTGGAATTCTGAAGAGGTGAAGGATCCCTAAAATTCTACCACCTAGTCAGAAATTTAGGTGTCAGTAATTTATTTGTGATACAAGCAGGGGTGGGGAAAGAGAAATGAACAGACCTGGAAGCCTCTCTGAGGCCCTAGAAAAGATCTCTGGGCTTCTAATGCCAGAGGCCAGGAGCAGTGAGGGAAGCTGATGACTCTTCACTCTTACTTTATTCCCTACTTTTCTGTTTCTCCCCTTTACTCATTGCATCTTTCCCAGGTCCTGGATCCCAGGCCATCCTCCCATCACATCACCTCCCTTCTACCTCCTTTAATAAAGAAGCATGGGTTAAGTGATCATGGTGATTTGCATTAAACTACATTAATTCAGAAATCATGTTTAGTTTCACACAAGAAAAAGAATGTGGATCTCTTTCACTGAAAAAGAAAAGTCACTATGTGTCATCTTAATCATGTTTTCCTAGGATATAATCTATACATGATGTCTATGTAAGCTTTCACTGCAACTGGATACATGGTTTGCTTTCCTCTTGTGTAAAATAGAGTGTTGAACTAAACAGGTCTAGGCCATAATCCAGAAAGACACAATCCTGAATGCCATTATCCCAAATGTTGAACTCCAAAAAGATATACATCTCTACAGTCTAAAATCCTAAAATTACAATCCCCAAAAACCCCAAAATTCTAAAACTATAAATCTGGAAAAAATGATTTAAAAGGCATTTATTGACATTTTTAGGAGAGGACAACATACATATGTTTGCAAGCATAAACAGGTATATTAATCAGAGTCACACGGGTATAACATTTATGAGCAGATGAATCATATAAAAAATAGGTCAAAAAGCAAAATGCATAAATGAATGGTTAGTAGTTGTGTGCATCCAGTGTTATAACAGGTCATCTGAAATACTGTGACAGACTACCTAGGTCTTTAGACCAGATTGATCAAAAGCTGTCACAGATCATCACCGAATATGCAGTCAAAGTCAAAGAGATTCTCAGAAATTTTCTCTTTCACAAATGCAGATATGCAAAAAGAATATCTCATCTTTTGAGAAAGTTTTAATATTTTTAGGTTTACAAACAATGCTTACACATAAAGTCAATGTGATAATGCACTTTTGTGGAGTCAAAGTTGCAAAAAAAATGCATAAAGCAAATTAGAACTCTCTAAAACTCTTTACACAGTTTATACCTTCAGTATTGGAAATGATGCTAAGATGAAATACATAGCATAGCAAGTTGTAAATAAATAATGCTGACAAAATAGTGGAACAAACTTAAAAATAAAACTAAAAAGAAAACTGACATATAAAAATACATTACAGGGATAGATTATTGGCAACCACACAGAGTTCATAATCGCTAGTTGACTTTTATGATGATTAACTGTATTTTGAAGTCTTGCATCACAATAAATAGCTGCCTTTGACATGACTTTCCTCAGAGAATATGTTCACATCTCAGAGAATATGTTCACATTCATTTTGTGTCACACTGCTCACTCTGAAATTCTTCTGTAATTCAATATACACTGAGATGAACACTTCCTATTATGTTTTTCAATCTTGTACGCCATGCTTCTATATTGTTTTGAGTATGTGGAAATCTACTTTGCATGTACTAATCTACAGGCCACAAATTTGGCAGAAACAACACTGTTGATTGGACAGCAACACCATTGCCTAAATGACTTTTTTTTTTTAATGAGACAGAGTCTCACTCTGTTGCCCAGGCTGGAGTGCAGTGGCATGACCTCGGCTCACTGCAACCTCCCCCTCTTGGGTTCAAGGGATCCTCCTGCCTCAGCCTTCCGAGTAGCTGAGATTACAGGTGTGTGCCACCACATTCAGATAATTTTTGTATTTTTAGTAGAGACAAGGTATCACCATGTTGGCCAGGCTGGTCTTGAACTTCTGACTTCAAGTGATTCATCCACCTTTGCCTCCCTAAGTCCTGGGATTACAGGCATAAGCCACCATTCCTGGCCCTAAATGACTTCTTATCCTACCTTGCACATAATTATTTTTAAACCTGTAAGTAACCTTGCTGGCTTCTTTAGGAAAATGTGGTTTAATTCATTAAAAGCTCCTGGAATTTCATCAGGTGGAAGAAATGCCACTATGGATAAATGATGCATTTTTAAACTAAAATTTTCATCACTGCCATATGGGCTTGGCCACTAAACTCATCTGAATTTTCCACCAAATGAATTGGACTAAATGGAAAAACTAACTTTACTGGTAACACCTTGCAATTCACTTTCAGAAGCCTTTGTCACACCTAGTTCCAAACCTGTCATTTTAATTTGGGGATGCAATTGAAATCTATTTTCTTCTGCAGAGTCCACCAAATCTTCAAATAAACATTTATAAAATGCCTCACTTTTTCCAGCCAGTAATACATAAACAGTATATTAAATTATAGAATTTTGGAATCCAATAGACACATAAATTGTATAAAGTTGGTAAAAACAAACAAACACCAGGGATGGTTTTGAAAGTGACATTCATTAGCCAAAGTAAAACATGCATTTTTTTATGTTAGATTTAGTGGTAAATAAATATGTCTATCTTCTTTCACAGTCAAATCTTTAATCAAGAATAGTTCATAACTTAATGTGTCTTGTAGCCCTGCAGGAACCTCTGTGCTAGCAAGTATCTGGTTCAGAAGGCCACCAAGCTTGTTGAACTCTTTTTATTCTCTGACAAAGGGCATTTTGTGAAGGCAAGTGGCAGAAGTTGTACATCAATAATAATTTGGCAGGAAAGATTCTGTGCATTTTTTACCTTCATTTTCACTTTTTCTATATTCCAGACATTGACAGATCTTTCCCACCTAGTCCACTCAGACCTACACATTAATCTTTTCTGAGAACACCCTCGAGGCATACCCAAAATAATGCTTTACCAAGTTTCCAGACAGTCCTTAACCCAGCCAAGTTGACACCTAAAATTAAGTCCATGGGTCCACCCCTTGTTGACTTGGCACCTATACATAACTTCTTAGCCATGCTTAATTTCCAAATAAAGAGTAAACAAGGAAATAATTACATTTAACATGATGCCATACCATGGTGCAACTGTCCCGTGATAGTGATTTTCTGGATTTTAGATGATAAGGATTTTGGACTTTAGGGATTTTGATGTTTCAGGATTTCAACATTCAGGATTATAGTGTTTAGGATCAGGTGTTTTTGGATTAAGAATGACATGGGGACTTAACAACCTCTCAGCTCTCTTGAAACTATAATGGTACTCTTCTTTGACAGAGTTCCTTTTTCACCCAATGCCTCCTGAGTCTAGTCTCTTTCTTTGGCTTGGCTAAGCCTGCCTTCTTCTTTCCTATCTATCTACTTTCTTCCCTCTGGTTAATCCAATGTAAAATTTGACTCTTTTTATTCAAACAATTCCAGCTTCTATCATATATCTTCTTTTGTGAATCTGGCATCTATAATATTTCAGTTGAAAATAATAAAATATAGACAAGATTACATATAGTTAAACTATGTCTTGTATTTATTCAGTAGTAACACTCTGATAAGGAATTAAAAATGTTTCTTCTAAAATCATAATTTAATCACCAGGCTAAGCACATAAAGAAAAATGAATTTCAGATCCTTACATCAGTCAAATGTAGACACTGGTTTTTATTGAGGACTTTCTTATTTTTGTCACTAGTTGACTCTGATACTTCTTGGCCCAAATGGAATACAGGATGGAATTGACAAATGGGATGTCATAAGTGCAGTGCTCTAACGGAGCTGAAAATTAAATACTCAGAAATTTTGTGATGTGTTTGTCAAACCATCGGTCGAAATATTCACACAATGGAAATCAGCAAATGCCACAAATCTGGGCTTTTTTTCCCTTCCCCCAACCAGGTTTACCAGTGCACCACTTTTATTTCTCTTGTAAACATTCAGAAAATCTATAAATATTCAGACTCTTCTATACTCCATGTGTCATTCAGACTAAGCCAACGTTCTTAAAGATAAAGATAATGAAGCTGTGAGTTGACTCAACTAAATCTCTCTCTCTCACCTGTCTCCTCCTACCCTTCTGACTCCCAGTCTTGCTCTACTTCATGCCACTGGGCTAGACATGCTCCTGATCAGGGCGTGTACCCTGCTGTCTGCCTTTTCTTCCTGGAGTGCTCTTCCCCAGGTATCTGCAAAGCTGGTGCTCTAACCTCCTTGGAGTCTTTGTTCGAATGTTATCTTCTCAGAAAGACTTTCTATATTCGTTTCCTGACTACTGGAATAAATTAGCATACATTTAGTTGCTAAAAAGAACATGCTTCTCCCCTATAATCCTCTAGGGGAGAATTCATTTTTTTGCCTTCACCAGCTTTGAGAGGAAGCACACATCCCATGGCTCATGGCTTTCTTCCAGCCAGCAACTACATCATTCTGACCTCTGTCACTACATCTCTTGCCTCTGACTTTCTTGCCTCCTTCTTTTGCTTATAATCACTCTTGTGATTACACTGAGTTCACCTGGCTAATCCAGAATAATCTCCTCATCTCATGATCCATAACTTAATCACACCCACAAGTCTCTTTGCCATATAAAGATACAGACGTAGGAAACTATTATTCTGTCTACTACACCTTCCTTGAGCATTTGATATGTCTTTACTTCTACCCACTTCCAGTGTTGCATATCCCCCTTCCATGCTTAATTTTTCTCTGTACCGTTATCACCTTTTGGAACATTATGTATTTTATATAGTTATTTTGTTAATAGTCTGTCTTCCCTCACATGAATGTAATCTGTATGACAGTAAGCATTTTTGTTTTATATCCTTGCTGTATTATCATTACATAGGACAGTGGCCAGCTCACAATAAAGATTCAATAGATAAATATTTTTTGATAGAATAAATTAGGTTAAAAAGTTTGAGCGAAAATCTGACATGATATGGTGGCTTCCAAGTGATGGGAAAAGGCCATGTAGTGGGGCCTATAGAGAAAGCCAGGATGTTCCAGAGATACCCCAAGGCAGAGCTGCTTTGCTCACATTGAACTCTTTGCCCAAGCTCTGATTTCTAATGTTCTCTCTCATATTTGCTTCCGCTTTCTTTTTAAAATAATTTTTAAAAGTTTTTTCATAGAGACAAGGTCTCACTATGTTGCCCAGGCTGGTCTTGAACTCCTGAGCTCAAGCATCCTCTCACTTTGGCCTCCCAAAATGTTAGGATTTCAGCTGTGAGCCACCACACCTGGCATACTTTTGCTCTTTCAATACTCAAAATTTTTATATTAGTTTCTGACTACAGATTGTAAGCTCCTAAAACAAAATAACTGTTTTGTTCTCCATATTTCTTTAAATCTTCTACTCTGCATGGTTCTAGATATTGAATATGTAGATGCCAAATATTTGCTTTTCTGATTTATTATCTTTTCTTTCTTAAAAATCAGCCCAACCATGTTGTAAAGAGGGATGATTTTCTTCTGTAGATTTGAAAAACTGCACATGCTCAATTCTTACATTGTATGGTTCGATGTCACTACAGCTTTTTTGTTTTTGGCAGGCTTTCGATACTCTTTTAAAACTTATTTGTAGTTAGCACACAAGGAACAAAATAAAGCTTTGAAAAAATTTTAACATAACAAAATGCACTGACATTTAAAAAATATATAGTCTGGCTTTTACTTGCATATGCACATACTCTGAATTGTCCTACTAGGCTGATCATGTATCACCTCTTTAGCTTGGATCCTATTGTGGCTTTATTTACAAACATGAATTGCCTTTAAGCCAATTCTTTTCTCTGTGTGTTTTGCAGTTTACAGTGTGGTTGGGGAGAAGAGATAGGAGAAAGCTAATAAGAGACTTTGCCAAGATTGTAATCTTCTTGGTTCCTTTTAAGAATGTGCTGCCTTTCTACTATGACAGCAGAACAGCATTTTGTTACTGACTGCCTAAAACTACTTAATCCCAGATGAAAGTGTCACTTGCCAAACGTTTGGAATGCTATTTGTGTTTTGTTGCACTGTTATTTTTGTTTATTTGGTTGGCTTTTTGGAGAGGGAAATTTGGAAATGAGACATACACAAAAGTCATAACCCATCCACATTCCCTTTTCATTATTACAAGAAGCAGCTAGAAGAGCTAAGAATGGAGTAAAGAAGGGCAGTATGGCAAGCACCAGCAAAGAGTTAAGGGCTGTTGCTCTTTAAAGATTATTATTTTTATTATTACCTTAAAAGTATGAAAGTTTTCCAGTCACTGGGGAAAGGAGAAAAAACATACTTAGTTTTATACAGTTACTTAATTACATCCAAAACATATATGTTGGTAATCATTTTTGCTGGCGCAAAGTATTTTAATGAGCAGGAATACATATAGCAAGGTTATGACTAGAGAGCTCAATTTATACATTTGCTATCTTCCTCAAACCCAACGTGGCATGAAAGCTCAGGTTTATTTCAAAAGTATATAACTTCCAAATTACAAATACCAAAGTTTGCTCTAATAACTATTTTGTACTTCTGTCTTTCTTAAATGAAATTAATTTTTATTACCTAAAGAAATGTTCACTAAACATAATCATTCACTTTGAGTATATATAGGTAAAACAGGAAAAGGAATGACACAGTAAATTATAGTTTATATTAGAGATAATATTCAATTGGCTCAAATAAACGTATCAGCATTCATAAGATTACAACATTCCCCAAGGTACTAACTGTAACAATGTCTTTTTTTAAAAGGAATTTAGCTCTGATGTTTGTAATGAAAACCATCATCTCTGATGTTGCAACACGTGTGAAATGGGCGTTACATCTATCCTACCCTTAACCCCACAATTAATAAAGTGGCTGAAAATAATGTTAAAATAATTAGTCTCAGAGAGAAAAGATCAGTGCTCTAAATTCTCTCTCTCTCTCTCTCTCTCTCTCTCTGTGTGTGTGTGTGTGTGTGTGTGTGTGTGTGTGTGTGTCGGGTGGGTTGGGAGGAGGCCTTTACTCTTAGAAGAAAGCTTCTTTGTACAGGAAGCATATTTCAGTTTGGATACAATTATAAGGAAGCTTAATTTTATAATCTATAAAACCAAATACCTTCAGCAATGGTTTTTCCATTTGTGATTTATATGAATGGTATTCTGATTAATGTAAAATTATAGGTTTGGATGTCTGTATCTACACCCATTGAAGCCTCAGAGCTTCATGTACTGCTATAACTTTTGTGTTAACTCTGGGTAAAATTAGAATGGTGGTAAGAAGAATAATTTTCATTTCAAATTTTACAATTTGTTTATCTGAAGGACAAAAAGATCTACTTTCCAGTTATATGTATTTTAAGGTGTCAAGAGACTTTTCCTGATGCTATTTTACGATTATGGAGAAAATAGAATTCGTATTAGAAATCTCAACTCCAAGTTGAGAATAGATGTTTTGATACTCATACTGCTATGGCCTGAAACTCTGAATCATTGAAAGAGAGCTTGCTGGCTGGGCACGATGGTGACACGTGTAATCCTAGCACTTTGGGAGGCCAAGGTGGGTGGATCACTGGAGCTTAGGAGTTCAAGACAAACCTGGCCAACGTGGCAAAATCCTGTGTCTACAAAAAATACAAAAATTAGCCAGGCTTGGTGGCACATGCCTATAATCCCAGATACTCAAAAGACTGAGGTGGGAGGATCACTTGAGCCCAGGTGAGCTAATATGTACTTCAGGAGAAGGTTGCAGTGAGCCAAGGTTGTGCCACTACACTCCAGGTGGGCAACAAAGCCGACCCTGTACCAAAACAAAAAATAAAAATTTAAAAAAAGACCTTGCTATCTACAGATTAGGAAACACAAATAAGCATCAACCTAAAACCTTCAATGGCATTTTTGGTAGTTACATTTCCTTATTGCAGAGCAAAATTAATATATAAGAAAGGGAATATTTTCTGTTGATATCTAGGGTAAAATGACAAGACCCTTCCTCAGGAAAGTAATAGTGTGTTATGAGGACACTAGATACAATACTCTTCACCTTCAAGGCATTGCAAACAACTTGAATCAATCCAGTAACCTTATTAAGTACAAGCAACTAGTAAAAATGAAAGTCGTTTATCTAAAACAGCAAGCCAAGAACTTCACTGATAACACTTTGAAGGTGGCTCAATAACCCTGTCAAAGCTTTGCTCCATCAGATCACAGCATAAGTATCTCATTGGCCCAATAATCAAGGCCTTTAGAGTTTCACAGTGTTTTATCTCTAATAGCTAATACATGGAGTATTGCTGACATTCTGCCTATAGTTACCCAGAAAGAAATCAAACTTGCCTTGATATAATACAAAAACATTAAAATGAATATTTGCTGTAGAAAACAAAGTTCAACTATGGGCTCTATAGAAAACCACTTAAGGTGGGAGGGAGTTGATTTTAGGTAACAGAAACAAACTTCTTTATTGGATTTCTCTGGGATAAAAGTAAAGAAAATCCCAACATTATCTGTTCTGGTCAACACGTGTAAGGCTCAGTCCTGTTTTATTTCTCCCCTTCCCTTTCAAATCCTTTTTCCTTATACTTGAAACTATGTATTGAGAAAAGTTCCAGTGCATCTAAAGGAGTATGTAACCCTGAGAATTTATCAACTTATTCCCATGAAGCAACGATTGCTCAGACAGCATTTGGATGCTTTATTCAGAGTTTGATAAGCTCAAGGAATCATTTATGTTTACGTTGATTTTAGCTCATGTTAGGGCTACATATTCAGTTTACAGGTGTTTGAATCTTATTTTAGTATGTGGTTTTATTTATCTCTTTTAGTTTTTGAGTACAGTGCACACTTACGATTTTTATGATTTTATATATATATTATTAATGTTTTTTCCTTTTTTCCTGACCTGATTCCAGAAAGCACTTCTGAGGTCTGACTTCTGAGAAGTTACAGACACAATCAAGCTTGGTGCTTGCCAGGAATGAGGGCTAACTTGAGCATAGGGAAGGGACATCTATCACCATTCCATAGACTAGGGAAGTGAGCAGGGCAAGAGAGTGGGAAGTGAGCTTGAAGCCTACTATTAGGTAGTCACTGGGGTCTCTGCTCAAGGCACTGTTAGTGCTTATTTAGGGGCACATATAAGAGATGGATGGCAGTAATTGTCTAGTCAGGAGTTTAGCAATTTCTATTTCATTTCAAACCTCATTTAATCCCACCCACTCTAGACAAATTCAGTCAATTAAACTTCCTCCTGCATCTGTGACTGGGCCTTTTTATCATTTCTCCTCTGCAAGAGTATCTTCTTTGGGCATGTGGAAAGGTCTCAGTGCATCTTCAGTGTTTAGGGACTTACCTGGTCCTCTTTCCTCTTCGTTGTCAAACTCATAAGTAACCAAGGTCAGAACAGAGTCTGATTATGATATGTTGGCAATCATCACCTCTCATTTCTGAATAAATATATTTTTATGCAGTTTGATGTTACACTGACTCACTTATTCATTTTTTCATTCATTCAACACATTTATTTGTGGAGCATTTGGCCTAGGAGAAAGAAACCTTCCTTAGCATTGAGGGGGAAGAAGACAGAATGCACAAATATACAGGCTTGGTTTTGTATGGCTTTTGATGTTTCTAAAATAAAATACGATCTAACTTGAAGAGTGAAGACCTATCATTGAGATATTTAAAAATTCTAAAAAGTCAGTTCCAAAAGAACTTTCAAAATGTTTTAAACAATGATTATTTACATTGGAATGGCTATGTAGCATTCCAAGATTTTAGTGCTCAACCAGCACTTCAGGTGCCTGCTGGGTACATGGTGAAGGACAATTGTAGTGGGAGTTAGACAATGAATTGGAAAATCCCTGCCCAAAAGTCCTGTTACTGTCAAAACATAGAGAGCACCCTGTAGAAAGTGTCATGTGTTCTGGGCAAGAGGATACAGTCAATCAGCAAGTATATTTGGTGGGTAGAACAGGAAAGTTGTTAGAGGAGGTGCTATTTCAGGCAGTTATGAAAAATGACTATAGGTTTATGAGGCAGAGATGAGGGCACTTAAACAATGTTAAACAACGTTAAACTTAAATGTTAAAGTTGCATCTCCTACCCAGGCACTTGTTTGAAATTTCTGTTTTATTTGCTCTTTGGAGATTACTTCTTGGTATACCTACATTGTCTATGTCAAGATAAAAAGAGAGAAGTGATAGTGTGTGTCTGTGTGTGTGTGTGTGTGTGTCAGCGTGTAGTATTTTTCACAGAATTTGTGTTTCCAAGCTCACTTGTAACTGAGGCTTGTCAGAGTTCTCATAACAAATACATGATTAAACCAAATTACAGTCTGCCACCTCCAATGTCAAAGTTTTATGGTACCTCAATGCTTCCAGGGAGGATGGCCTACCTTCATGATTTATTTACAGACCAAATCATAATCAAAAATAATTCCTATACTTATACCTATTATCAGGGGGTAAGAAATAGTTTAAACCCATTTGCATGAACAAATGTAGTCTAATGTTTGTGAAAAACAACTTGAAATGATCTTTTCCTTTAGAATACAATGCTTTTTTAAAAATTTCTTGATGTATATTTTTATATACTGTGAATTATACATTTTATATACAGTTGGGCACATTAGTGTCTTTGTGATATAGCAAGATTTTGTACAGATTTTTAATCTATCAAAGACAAAGCTATATAAGTAAGCGGAGTCTCATTTGTCTCACAGACCATTATTTTAGGATGATTTGCGACCACAGGAAATACTGACTCACTTTTTCTAAAGAGACAGCTGATTTTCTTGTACTTTAAAGTTTAAATTGATCCTCTCTCCTTTTGATTAATTGAAACAATGGGTTTTCATAAATCTTAACAGAAAGATTCTTATTATTTATCTAACCAGAAGGGGAATGTAAAATATTTGGCTCTTTTGGGCCTGTTTTCTATCTCAACATCACAAAACATTGTTGTTACTTCCATAATGCTCAGCTTCAATTTTTTTTGCTTGATCAATCAAAATGAATTACCAAATTTTTTTTCCTCTTCCTGTCTAAAATGGAACCCCATTCATCCTCCTACCCACAGCCCTGGGATGGTTTCTTTTATTCCTGCAGTTTCTAATTTCCTTAATTTTGGGTTAAAAGACTGTTGAGTATCTCACACCCCCTCATCCAGGTCCTGCGGAGCCTGTCTTCTGAAGTCTCTTAAGTCTTCTTAAATCTTCTCTTAAGAATTCTCATGCAGAATCAACTGCTCGCTGTTTAACATGGTCTAAATAGTCCTTCAGACTCTGACTACAAGTTATTTTCTTAGCCTCAAAAAAGTACCTCACTCTCCTAATATATCAAATACCTTGCACCCTCCTGTCTCCTGTTCACATCTTCATTCCTTTCACTCTACCTGAATGGCCCTTCCCTCAGCTACCCCTCCTGGTGTAAGCTTCAGTGGATTGACTAGTGCTTGAGTATTTTATTGCAATCTGGACATCTCACCTCTCACTCCTGGCTTCTGTCTATCTACCTGTCTTGACCTGCCACTTGTGCTGCCTCTGGCTTATCTCCCTACTTCTGATTCACAGTGCTATTTGTTAGCTTCATATCTACTTGTTGTCTCAATTATTGCTCAGCTTCCCCAGGCCAGGCTTTTTGTCCTGTATTTATAAACTGCTATTGGCTTGAGAGTGACTGTGCATTTCTAATCAAAGTACTGTGTATAGACTGATAGCTAAAATGGTACAGTAGAAAAAAATGGGTCTACCTTTGAGTGTATTACATTATCTAGTGACCCATAAATATTTTCTTCTTATTTTTATCATTATTGTTATTTTTAAATGGGAGGATCAAGGAAGGCAGAGTCTAGGCCACCAATCTGAACTTAGGCTTTAATCTTTATTAAGATATTTGAGATCACTGCAAATATTCTGAATTTTAAATGCTATTCAGTGACCCAATAAAATAAAAATTGTGTTTTACCATGAACTGAGTAGGGTTTCAGCACTAGGCTATTGTGTCATCATTTCTATAAATGCAAACTGTCAAAGAAACATTCATCTTTTCACATGGGAGTATCCCAGGCCTCAGTCCTCAGCCCTTTTTCTATGTGCACTCATCCCTATGGGATCTCACGAAGCCTAATGGTATTAAATTCCATCTATATGCACAAGATACATAAATGTATATTTCCTCTGAAGTCTAGACTCCTATATAATTGCCTGCTAATCATTGCCACTAGGAAGATTAATAAACAATGAAAACAGCACACTTCCACAAGGAAATCCTTGATCCTCCACTCTCAACCCCTGGACCCTCCACTCATCAGTCTTCCCCATCTCATTAAATAATCTCACTAGTGTACCAGCTACTAGGCCAGAAAACTCACCCTGACTCCTTTTTGTTTCTTACACCTCATATCAGCATGCACTGTTGAGCTCTATTCAGAATCTAATCTCCTTACCATACCCATCATGTGCACCTTGCGTTACTTTACGTTGTCATTGTCATGGATTACTGAAGTAGCATCTTAACTGCTCTCCCATGTATTCTCTTATGTTCCCTGTAGTTTATTCTTCACTGAGCAACCAGGGTAAGCCTTAAAAGCATAAGACAATTAATGTTTTTTGTCTGCTTAAAACTTTCCAATGATTTTGCAGATTAAAGTAAAAGCCAATATCCTGTCATGGCAAACAAGATCTTAAATAAACTTGTCCCCTAACACTTCTCTGATCTGCAGTCCAGTCATTCTCCCCTTGCTTACTGCAATCTTCGAAGACACCAGGCGTGTGTGCTTCTATCCGAGGGCCTTTGCATGTGTGGTGCTCTTTTTCTGGAGTGCTTTTTTTTTTTTTTAAATCAGACAACAGTATGGTTTATTTCCTCTTTTATCCAGGCCTTTGCTTATTACCCTGTCATAAGAGGAGTATTTTGTGACCATTTGACTTCAAATAGTACCTACTTCATTCTCTAATCTCTTCTATTTTTTAAAGCACTTTTTATCACCTCATCTATTTTATATACACGTTTTCCAGTTTGTTCACTGGTTGCTCCCACTCTCCCCACTATGTAAGATCTATAAGAGGAGAGGCTTTATTTTGTTCCTTGCTGTATCTCTAGTTCTTCCAATACTGCTTAGCAGACGGTAGGCATGCAGGTTAGTATTGCATGCATGAATGAGTATTCAAGAGATACAGTAAATCATATTAAAGGTTGTTTCAGTGGATGAGATGCTGAATATTCATTTGTTAAAAAAAGGAAACAAACACATAATAAGGGCCTCAAATTCTTTCTAAAATTTTCTCTCAAATTTAAGCTACTCTATTATCCTTAATTTTTTTGGTTTCTTGATCACTAATGACTCACTTACCGTATCTCGGTCCCATTTAAAGGCATACAATGAAAATATTTCAAGCTAAGTTCCAGACCAATGACGCAAAGCAAACATCACAATACAGTGAGTCACACAAATTTGTTGGTTTTTCAGTGCATAAAGGTGATGTTTACACTACGCTGTATGTAGTCTATTAGGACAATAGGCTATTAAGTGTCCAATACAATGTTTCTTCTGCCAAACGTTTCATCCTGTCATATGTTCCGGTTAGTCAAACATAAACAGGGCACGAGGGGGCCCCCCAACCAAAAATGGAAGGTGATCAGGAGGTGATGATCAGGTGGTTGTAAACTGCATCTCTGAAATATTTACTGTTTGCAGCCAGTGCCAGCTGGTGCCAGGGTAAAATGGTCCCTGCCACAGACAGAAACACCAGATAGTGTTCATCAGCTTCCTGATAAGCTCAAAGGAGTTCAGCTGGTGGGCTCACGCATGGTAGTCGGTGTAGTTTAAGAGCTTTAGTACCTTTCTCTGGCAACATTTGACTGGGTCAGGAGGAACACATCAAGTGAGCATGCATACAACTCCAGTAACCATACTGCACATTCAGCCCCTACCAAGTGCTGAGGGACCACTCTGCATGTGGACAACCTGCCCCAAGGGAAGCATCAGTGAGAAGAAACACAATCCCAGAAGCCTGCTAACCTATAAGACCCCAAGTCAAAAATCAAACCATGCGCTTGATCTCTCAGGTCACCCGCTTGGCCCACTTCCAGATGTACTTTATTACCTTTGGCTCTTATTCTGATGCTGTTTAATAAACTTTCACTCCTGTTTTAAAACTTTCCTTGGTCTCTCCCTCTGGCTTACTCCCTTCAGTCAAATTCTTTCTTCTTAGAAGACAAGAATTGAGGTTGCTGCAGACCCATACAGATCTGCTGCCACTGATACAGGAGGTAGAAATAAATGATTTAGGATGCTAGTAGCTGCGCCAATAGAAAAGGGCTAACTGGGAGCCAGGCATGTCTAACACAGAGGCTCCATCTTCCCTTTTATTGTTACTATGTTTACAGTAAAAAAGAAAAAAAAAAGAAAAAAGGGCAATATGACACTGGCCAGGCAGAAAAGCCATCTGCATAATAAAAGGTTATGGTGGGAGCAGCCAGCTTTTCATGCCCTATGCAAATGGCACACCTGGTCGAACCAATCTTTTGTGTCTTACGTAAATCAGACACCCCCACTTCAAGCTCATCTATAAAGCCCCTTGCACTTCACTGCCAAACCAGCAACCCATTTCTCTGGGACCCTTCTCTGTAGCAAGAGAACTTTTCTCTTTCTTTCACCTATTAAACTTCTGCTCTGAGCTTCACTCTGAGTGTTGTGGCCTAGTTTTCCAGGTCTGTGAGACAACGAATCTCAGGTATTTACCGCAGACAACAATGCCATTTCATTGTGGGGGCTGGTTGGGGATCCAAGATAGATTCATCGGAAAGGTGAGTAGAGGAGTGAACCCTAAACCTTTACTTTGATTTTGAGGCTTTCTGCCCTCAACTTTAAAATTATAAACTAAAAACTGGGCAACTGATAGCAAATTAAAAAAACCTTTAGGGTGGCAACCATTCTCAATACTAAGACAACAGAGAAAACTTAGTGAATCCCCCAGGGCCCTCAAAGTGCTGGGAATGTTGACTCTGTTTTGAACCAGTTTTCTTTCACAGACAGCCTAGGTGTCATGTGGGTCTGGAAGAGGTCCAGAGGCAACTAATGCTTCCTTCCCAGGACCACACCCCACTGTTACCCAAAGGCTTCTGGACTAACTCCACCCTCCGACTGCCCGATGGGCATCAGCAACAGGATCTTGGAGCCTTTCCTATTGCAATTTTCCTCCTTTCCTGTCTAAGACAACCATGTCTCTTATCTACTCTGTGTGTGCAATGCTGCAGCAATTTTTAAAGATCCTGTTAGGCAAGATTTGGAAATGTTCTGGTAACTGGGAATATAGATCAAGGGAGTGCCATTTTTGTGATTTTCTAGAAACAGAGGGTCTCACCCATCCCACCCAGTGAACGACTCTCTCTCAGCCCTTGGTCTGTAGAGCACATGGTATTTCAAGGTCAACAGCACCACCTAGTGCAATTAGACTCCTCTCCATGAGACACCTTGTCAGCCCTTTGCTGAAACATTCTAGTTTCTGAATTCTCTTTTGCACTCTCTACTAGAGACCAGGCTTTATGCTGCTTCTGTGAATGGGAAAACTCAACAATGAGGAGGAAAATGTCCTCCAAAATGAAGTTTTAGCCCCAGTACTATCCCATGAGCAGGAAAACCACCTTTCATTCCTTACATTATTTTAAGGCACCTATTCTGCCTCCAATTAACCTTTACTTAAACAGTAATATTTTATGTCTGAAAGTTAACCAGAATCACTGCCTAAGAATAAATACATGACTCGAGGCCATAATAGCAAAATATAGAGCTCAACTCAGTACACTGTCTCCATTAAAGGGGCCTTGCCCAAATACAACTATTACATACTACTTTCCAAGATCCATCTATTGAGGAACCATACAGGTCACACAGGTTTGCAAAGTCAAAAAAAACAATCACCAGTGGAGAACCAAAGGTTACTAGACCTTTGTAAGCATTGCACAATCAACAGAGCTCTTTTAACAGTCATATCAGGCAGGCCCAAAGGAAATAACTCCCCAACACTAGCGAAACAAATTCTGGGAAAAACATCTAAGGCAGTTATTGAGTGTTCAGGCCCCTCTTAGTCTCCCTTATTCAGGGTCCCTTCCAAATGCAATGTCAGCCCCTCCAGTGTCATCACTCCTCATTCCACAGACTGACACTTACCACTGCAGGAAATGCCTAATGGAGACAATGTCACTAAGGTTCCAGTTCCCTTCTCATTGCAGAACCACAGGCAGATAAAGAGAATTAGGCTGGTTTTTGAACGACCCTGATAGGTATAAAGAAGCTTTCCAAAATTTAACTCAGGTGTCGAACCTCACATGGAGGGATGTTATACTTCTCTTCAGACAAACCCTAACTGCAGCTGAAAAACAGGAAGATCTGCAGGCAGCTGAGAAGTTCAGAGACAAGCAATATGTGTCCTACAGTGTGACAAAAAAATGCATAAAAATAAATAAATAAATAAAAATACAAGACAAAATAAGGAAAGAAAAGAAACAAGGGAAACTCCATTACCAAAAGGAAGAGAGGCAGTACATATTGACAACCCTGATTGGAACCCCAATGACTCAAGAGCTTAATAGAAATACTGAATACATTTAATATTCAATATTGGACATTTTTAATATTGAAAGGCCTACAAAGAACTAGGGCCAAGCGTCTAAAATTAGTCCGTTTTAAAACTGCTGACAAAAACATACCTGAGAGAGGGTAATTTAAATGGAAAAAAGATTAATGGACCCACAGTTCCACATGGCTGGGGACACTTCACAATCATGACAGAAGGTGAAAGGCATGCCTCACATAACAGATCAAAATGGGCAAGGTTTACCAGCTCCATCATCTTTCTCTGAGAACACTCGACCGGTGGAGTAAGAATGCCTCAAGTAAGCATGTGTAAGATTCCAGACATCGCACTGTGTATGCCACACACCCCGCCCAAAGAGCTCGCTGGCCGTTGCACTGGTGAACAGCCCCATCAGAGGGAAGGATCAGGGCAGAGGCAACGATGCCAACTCAGACGCATGCCAACGAAGGAAAACTCAAGTCAAAAATAATACCATGAACTCGATTCATCAAGTCACCCACTACACCCTCTTCCAACTGTATCTTGCTTCCATTCCTTCCTGCTCCAAAGTGTTGAAGAAGCTATCACTCCTACTCTTAATCTAATTGTCCTGTTACGCCCTAGCAACAACTTCTCAGAAGGCTTTTGGGGCCATCTGAACAGCTGTCTGGATAGAGCCTAGTACTGTGGCCCTTTAAAGACCCCACCTACTTGCTCGTTTCCAGTCATTGCCCCTCTGGGAAGAGGGAAGATTCTTCCTTCACCCAGGGTGAGTTTTCGCCCTAACCACAAGTGCTCCAGAGTTTACTACCTTATGTAAACAAGGCATTAAATGTAAATCTCTCACTTCCACTGTCTGCCATGAAGTCATCTCAGGTGTTCCCGCCGCCCACCAGGCAATCTCCCGAAGCACTCCTTCTGCTGTCCATGCAATGTTCTTAAGTCTTCTTTCTGCCCAGTGTGCAATCTTCCCGGATGGTCCTTCTGTCACACGTTCACATCTGACAGAGGTTTCTTCTGCCAAACACTGAATCTTCTCGGATGTTCTTCTGCCAAATGTGCAATCCTGTCAGACATTCCAGTCACTCTAGGTAGCTGGTCTGACATGAGCAGGGTACAAGGGGCTTCCCCCACCACCACAAGAAATGTCAGACAACCATTAGATGACAGTCAGGCAGTTGTTGAAATGTTTCTATGGAAGAAAACTGTTCGCAACCTGCTGGTGCCAAAAAAGGGCAGCCTCCCAAAGAACAAAAGAGCGGAAGGTGGACATCAGCAGCTTCCCAGTAAAATCCCAGCAATCAGGTGCGTGGGCTCATGCAGGACACTTAACAGCCAGAAGGGCTGGGTTTAGCAGCTCCATACCCTTCCTCTAAGAACACTCAATGGGTAAGAAAAGAGCACATGCCTAAGACTCCAGGAACCACACTGCACGTGTGACACCCCAAAACCATGGGCTGACAGGCCATGGCACCGGTGGACAGACCCACACAAAGGAAGGATCAGGGGAGAGGCAAAAACACTACCCTGAAAGCCTGCCAACAAATGACACCCTGAGTCAAACCCTGCACTTGTTAACTCAGGTCTCGAAAGAGAAATGATCATTCTAAGCACATCACAGGAATCACATGGCCTTCCCCAGTGATGGGTTTAGCAATAGGCATGTGCTGTAACACAGACCATATGATGTTTCCGGAAGGTCACTATGAGCTGCAGACTTGACTCCCTGTTGAAAAGACACCTGGGAAGAAGGGCAACCCATCCACACCTCAGATACTGCCTTCAGACAACATGCCAACTGCAGCTGTTGCTACTCAGTCCACCGGAAAAGCACACATGAACTAAAAACTGCCCACAGCATGGCTAGAAGGGAAATGTGAGCGTGACACGACGATGCCAACACAACTCTGGTGCCTATGGCTTCAGCTGCTGTTATTTGGGTCAACTACTATTTAAAGCTACGAGCATCCTGAGAATGTGGCCGTGGCCCACAGAATATATCCTCTACCCCTCCTGCTCTGGACTGCTCAAAAATCTTCCCTAAGCTCGCTTTTCTAGACATTCAAATCATGCCCAACCACGTCAGTACCACACTCTTTACAATAGCAACAATGTACGGTTCCTAAAACGTAAAGAGTTCATGTGAGTCTCTGACCTTTGGAACTTGACGTTCCTTCAGAAAAGAGGGAATCTTCTACAAATGTTCCTTCTGCAAATCGCGTGAGCTTCTCAGACGTTCTTTCTGCCATACATTCCACCTTTAAGAGGTTTCAACGACGAAACTGTCAGTCTTCTCACATGTCTACTCTGCCAAACCAGGGATCTGATCACACGGCTCTTCTGCAAAACATTCGACCTCATCAGAAGTGTCTTCCACCAAACATTCCATCCTGCCAGATGTTTCCGTGTTACTGTGGATGGCTGGACACACAGGAGTAGCGCATAAGAGGGTCTAGCCCACACCCCACCAGATACGTCAGGTGACCAGGAAGTGACGGGGCAGGCCATCGTTAAATTGCCTTTCTCAAATAAGAAATGATGGCTGCGAGGGGGCGCCAGGGACGGCAGTGCCCCCAACAGACAGAAATCCCAGAAGGTGGTGATGAGCAGCTCCTCAAGAAGGTATCAGGAGGCAGGCGAGGGGGCTCACACACACCTCCTCACAGGCACACCGGCCAGGTTTCACTACCCTATGACCTTCCCCGGGCAACATCCTACTGCCGAAAAAGACACTCCTCAAGTGAGAGTGCCTGCAACTGCAGGAAAAACGCCATGCCTACGGCCCCTCCCAGCTGTCAACAGGACACAGCCAATGTGGACAGCACACCACGTGAAAAGGGCGGCTCTTTTGCACAGCGCAGCAAGGTCTTCCGTGAGTCTTCCTCTCTCGCTTCCTCCTGCCTCAGCCTGTAGCCTCTGTTTCTCTACTGACAGCCACGCCCTTCTCCAGATGCTTCCAGGCCTTCCCGGTCCTATTTGAAGGGAGAAATGTCCAGCCCCCTTGCGGCAGCTAGCTGAAAAACAGGCTCCTCGTCTACTGTGAGAACCTGGGAAGCGGGAATCAGACAGCAGAGATCATCATTGTCTTGCTGGAATGCTCTCACCCACAGTCACTCTCACGTCAGAGAGACAAGGACAGAGGCCGGACCAAGGCCGCAGGCGCAACAGACCCGTAGCACTCAGACCAAGGCTGATCCCAGGCTAACACGCGGCCGTTAGAGCAGGGAGGAAGGCAAGGGCAGGGACACATGGTAACACTGGTTCATTCCGGGACCCCAGGGATGAACGGGGCTTTCCCCGAACCGGTTCACTCCAGCACCTCCTCTCTTCTCCAGTGGGTGATAGTGACGAGATGGCACCGGGGTTGGCAGGGACACAGTAAGACCGAGACATCCCAGAGCCCTAAGGATGAATAGGGGATGCCCTATTCAGGATCCTGGGAAAGATAAGAGAGCCCAAGCACATTGGACACGGTCCTTGTAAGCCACCAGAAACATTCCTGAAGCAGGACCCAGGAAAGAAACGCCATGCAGTTTGAAAGGTTGTTAGGTCTATTCAATGCTTCTGGAATTGACGCTTTACCAGAGGCCAGTCAGGACCATTTGCTTACATGTCATCTCAGACTGCTTCCACACTGCTACGGCAAGCTTCAGCAGATATGACCGCGACCACGGGGCCTACAAGCATTTCCCACCTGGCCCTTTACAGGAAGAGCTGGCCAAACCCTGCGTCATGCCATGACTGGAATGCCCTAATACTCACCACTCATCTTCTGACTCCCCTGCTCAAAAGCTTCCCGTGAATCGCTGCAGGAAACCTGGCTGGCTCCCTATCCACGGAATTTCTTTCTTCTTTCTCTCTGGAGAAACGCAAGGTTGTCAGGATCTTTATCGTTCCCTCAACCCACCCCAGCTCCTGAAGGAGGAATGATCATTCTAAGCTCATCACAGTAATCACATGGTCTTCCCCAGTTACCAGCTTAGCAGTGGGCTTGTGCTGTAACCCAGCCCATATGATGTTACCAGAAGGTCACTGCAAACTGCTGACTTGACTGCCTCTTCAAAAGACACCTGGGAATAAGAGCAACCCCTCCACCCTTCAGATACTGCCTTCAGAGAACACACTGACTGCAGCTGTTGCTACTCAGCCCGCCAGGAAAGCAGACATGAACTAAACACTGCCCACAGCACAGCTGGAAGGGAAAACGTGAGCGTGACACGACGATGCTGACACAACTCTGGTGCGTATGGCTTCAGCCACTCTTACTTGGGTCATCTACTATTTACAGCCACGAGCATCCTGAGAATGTGGCCGTGGCCCACAGAATATATCCTCTATCCCTCCTGCTCTGGACTGTTCAAAAATCTACCCTTAGCTCGCCTTTTCTAGACATTCAAACCACGCCCAACCACTCCGGTACCACACTCTTGCCACCAGCAACACTGAGCTGTTCCTGAACCCGACAGAGTTCACGCGAGCCTCTGACCTTTGGAACTTGCAGTTCCTTCGGGCAAACAGGCAATCTTCTCCCGATGCTCCTTCTGCGAATCCTGTTATTTGGGTCATCTACTATTTAAAGCCACGAGCATCCTGAGAATGTGGCCGTGGCCCACAAAATATATCCTCTACCCCTCCTGCTCTGGACTGCTCAAAAATCTTCCCTAAGCTCGCTTTTCTAGACATTCAAATCATGCCCAACCACGTCAGTACCACACTCTTTACAATAGCAGCCCACAGGCTGACAGGCCGCGGTGCCAGTCAACAGCCCCGCCCAAGGGAAGGATCAGTGGAGAGGCAACGATGCCACCCCCAAAGCCTGCCAATGGAGGAGACTCCAAGTCGAAGGTCAAACCCTGCACTCCATCCCTTAGGTTGCCCGCTTCGCCCTCTTCCAACTGTATCTTGCTTGCTTTCCTTCCTGCTCCAAAGTGTTGAAGCAGCTTTCACTCCTGCTCTTCACCCTGGCTTCCTCTTACTCCCCAGGGCCAACTTCTCAGGGGGCTTTTGGGGCAATCTGTCCTGCCACCTGCATAGGGCCTCATTCTGTGGCCCTTTGGGACCCCATCTACTTGCTCATTTCCAGTCAGCGCCCCTCTGGGAAGAGCAAAGATTCTTCCTTCACACCAGGCGTGTTTTCACCCCAAGCCACAGGTGCTCCAGAGGTTACTACCTTTCTTCGGGTAGGCATTAAACATGGCCCTCTCGAGGGTGAGGGCAGCTGTTTTGGCGAGCGCAACAAGGCTTTCCTTGAGTCTTCCTCTCTCGCTTCCTCCTGCTTCAGCCTGTAGCCTGTTTCTCTACTCACAGCCGTGCCCTTCTCCAGATGCTTCCAGGCCTTCTAGGTGCTATCTGAAGGGAGAAATTTCCAGCCCCCTTGCAGCAGCTAGCTGAAAAACAGGCTCCTCATCTAGTGTGAGAATCTAGGAAACAGGAATCAGACAGCGGAGATCATCATTGTCTTGCTGGAATGCTCTCAGCCACAGTCACTCTCATGTCACAGAGACAAAGACAGAGACCAGACCAAGGCCGCAGGTGCAACAGATCTATAGCACTGAGACAAAGGCTGATCCCAGGCTAACACACGACCGTTAGAGCAAGGATGTAGGCAAGGCTGGGGTACACGGTAACACCGGTTCATTCCGGGCTCCCAGGGATGAACGGGCCTCCCCTGACCCCATTCACTCCAGCACCTCCTCTCTTCTCCAGTGAGTGATCATGACAAGATGGGACCAGGGTTAGTGGGGACACAGTAAGGCCAATACTTCCCGGAGCCCTAAGGCCAATACTTCCCGGAGATCTAAGGCCAAATTGGGGATGCCATATTCAGGATCCTAGGAAAGGATCCAAGCACGTTGGAGATGGTCCTTGTAAGCCACCAGAAACATTCTCCAAAGGGGACCCGAGAAAGAAATGTCATGCAGTTTGAAAGGTTAAGTCTGTTAAATGCTTCCAGAATGGACGCTTTACCAGAGGCCAGTCAGGACTATTTGCTTATGTGTCATCTCTGACTGCTTTCACGCTGCTATGGCAGGCTTCAGCAGACACAATGACGACCACGATACCTATGAGCATTTTCCACCTGGCCCTTTACAGGAATAGCTAGCCAATCCCTGTATCGTGCCATGACCAGAATGCCCTAATATTGACTGCTCATCTTCTGACTCTCCTGCTCAAAAGCTTCCCATGAATCTCTGCAGGAAACCTGGCTGGCTCCCTATCCACGGCCATTGTTTCTTCTCACTGGAGAAACACAATTTTATTTGGATCTTTATCATTTCCCCAGATCCGAAAGTAGAAATAATCATTCTAAGCTCATCACAGGAATCATAATGTATTCACAAACCTCATTCATTATAACATGCCTGTAGAAGAAAAATATAACTCAATTACTTAAAATTGTTATTTATTCAAAAATATTTTTTAAAATTGTAGGCAACAAAATTCAATAAAGGATTGTTTTTAAGACAATAGGTTTTGAGATTATAAACTATCTACAACTAAATTCTTAACTGTGAATACTAAACTATTCAAAGAAAAAATTTTATATAAATACAAACATATTTACACACACATGCACAGCCACACAGACATACCACTGACACACTAAATTTCTTTTTTGTGATCGAAACTCCTTAATCTTATGCTAGCACCACCAAGAGTAGTTTAGTATTAAAAGTCTTACCTGGATTGCTGTTTTGAGGACTTTTAGGTATCTTTATTTCAGATTCCAAACATTCTTGGTAAATGCTATGTATTAAATATGTAATAAATTGAAGTATTATTTCAACACTGATATTAAAAATTTACCCACTGTGTTAAATTCCTAGGGTATTTCAGACAGTGTCAGGGTAATATCAGAAATCTACTTATTCCAAGGACTTCTAATTTATTAGCTCTATGCGCTTATTAAGCTTGAAATTAAAGAAGAAAGTAAAGTGAAATACCCATGAATTCAGGGCAGTATAGCTCAGGAAATTAACTAGAGTTAGCTTGACATAATGGAAAATGTCCTGATCTCGTAAGTTCCTGTTCTGTAACCAACACCTATTTGTTCTTCAACAAGTCGCTTCTCTTAGGCTCAATGTCTTCTTCTAAAATGAGGGTTTTAGTGCCTTATTTCAGAAGGATATTACAAAGTTTTAACAATGTAACATTTGAAAAACTGTTCAAAGAAATAGTAATGGAATACTTAATCTTGAACCTTATAGCTGAAACTATTTTAAAATCCCAAATAAAACCCAATGTGTTGGCCAGGTGCAGTGACTCGCCTGTGATACCAGCACTTTGGGAGGCTGAGACAGGAGGATCACTTGGGCTCAATACTTCAAGACCAGCCTAGGCAACACAGGGAGACCCTGTAACTACAAAAAATAAAAGATAAATTATAAAACACCAATGTGTGTTCTTCATAGGATCTAATATTCAAATGTTATAGTTTTCAGAAACTTATTAAGTCCTACTTTTGGTTATTAGATGTTCCATTTTTTTTGTGGCTTGTGATTCAGGACATCTAGGCTATTTGATAATTTGTAATAAAATTTATTTATAAATTAATTTATCAAATTAGATAACATGATTATCCCCTATTTCTGAGTTCATCAATCACACCCAGGGCAGAAAACTAATAGATGTCAAGACCTGGCTTGGACTCCTACTTTTCTTTACTGATCTCCTCGAACTCTGAACCAACAAATCTTTGTTACAATGATGCTTAAACCCCAGTTATTTTAAAATATTTTCACTCAGGGAGCTTGAGCTTCCAAATATTAAAAACTGACCCTTACATGTGTCAATGTTAAAACAAATGGATTTCAAATATTTTGAAAATAACATTGGTTGATCTCTACCTTGTTTTTCACTTCGATGTCTGGGTTGTGTGAAAGCAGTTTTGCTACCATTTGTATATTCTTAGTGTTGCAACAGACATCTACAACATTTGGATCAGGCCGGGCGCGGTGGCTCACGCCTGTGATCCCAGCACTTTGGGAGGCCGAGGCGGGCGGATCACGAGGTCAGGAGATCGAGACCATCCTGGCTAACACAGTGAAACCCCGTCTCTACTAAAAATACAAAAAATTAGCCGGGCGAGGTGGTGGGCGCCTGTCGTCCCAGCCACTCGGGAGGCTGAGGCAGGAGAATGGCGTGAACCCCGGGGGGCGGAGCCTGCAGTGAGCCGAGATGGCGCCACTGCACTCCAGCCTGGGCGACAGCAAGACTCTGTCTCAAAAAAAAAAAAAACATTTGGATCAGCACCAAAGTCGAGAAGAATAGTTGCAAAAACATCTTATTGGCATTGAATAACCTATCAGTATTAGTCCAAGAAATTTTAAGTTCTAAAAAATCAAAATACACATTCCACAGGTTTCACAAACTAGTTATATTTCAGTGAGATAAATTCATTTTTATTCTGTGTATTTCAGCCAAATTCATCTCACGCTGAAAAAATTGGCCACTATGTACCTTTATCAGAGGTGCCCTGTTTTCACTGTCACAGATGTTAAGCTGGCACTTTCTATGTGCCAGAAAAGTTACCACTTCTGGAACATCACTGGCACAGGCCAAATGTAGAGCAGTCCTACAAGACTGAAAGAACTTTCCAGGGAAGCTTAGCCCACTATCTCAAGACATACATACATGATTCATGTAATTGTAAACATTAACTAGCATGCTCTTCCTCTGCCTTCAAAACATCTAATTTGCCCCTGAAGAAAGCGCAACACTTACTAGCTCATATTAGTCACTACACTAATAAAAAAGTAGCCCATTTGACTAGAAAGTGCTTGGCTTTTGGATTCAGTTCAACTTGAGCTTGAATACTACATTAAAGTCTTTCATTTACGAGCTATCACTTAACCTTTCTGTGTCTCAATTTTCTCATCAATAACGTGGAGATGAATATAGTAGTTATCTCACAGGACATCACTATGATGCCTAATTCAGAATCTGTGCTAAGTATTTGTAACTGTTCCTGGCACAAATAATGGCTCAGTAATTGTTAGATATTAAAATTATTGGCCGGGAGCAGTGGCTCACGCTTGTAATCCCAGCACTTTGGGAGGCCGAGGAGGGCGGATCACGAGGTCAGGAGATCGAGACCACGGTGAAACCCCGTCTCTACTAAAAATACAAAAAATTAGCCGGGCGTGGTGGCGGGCGCCTGTAGTCCCAGCTACTCGGAGAGGCTGAGGCAGGAGAATGGCGTGAACCTGGGAGGCGGAGCTTGCAGTGAGCCGAGATTGCGCCACTGCACGCCAGCCTGGGCGACAGAGTGAGACTCCGTCTCAAAAAAAAAAAAAAAAAAAAAAAAAAAAAAAAAAATTATTACTACTACTTAATGAAGACAACATTTTAATTAAGTAAAATGGTACAATTATACCTCCTTTGAGGTATGTTTCAAAGGTTAGAGATAACACTGTATTTCAACGATTCTAAGGTGCACAGTTTCTCATATTTTAACATATCTGATGTTGAAATCCTATTTATAATTCATTATTTTTACTATATTTGGCAGCATTTAAACATTCTTTTATTGATACATAAAATAGAGGCATCACATAATCCACGGTGACATTAAGTAGAATACAATATACACAACAGGACAATAGCAGTCCTAGTCATGTGACTAACATTTAAATCAATTTTAGCTCTTAAAAGTGCTATGGAAAAAAAAGGGTTGAAATACTGAAACAAATTTTTAAAACACAGTAATTTTTACTTTAATTTTTTAAAAACTTTAAGCCAAAGGAAAGTCAGGATTCAAATGAATAAGAATGGCTCATTTTATTCAGTAATTTACAGAATGTATGCAAATTAGTATTTAGATGTATAGAATTCATATAATGTATGAGATTAATATTACCATTAAGACAGTTATAAATTTCCAAAATGGCAGAAGTTTACTTTACCAGAAGTTAAAGACTGTACCCCAACAGAAAGATCCTATGATCATCTACATTTGAGAAATATTGTAAAACTGTGAATCATTTGTTCAGTATTCAAGAAATGTCTTGAACTTTGCCTATTCCCTATTTGAAAATACTTTTTTTGTGGCAAACATTACTATTTGAGGAATTAAAACTTCAGGAAAACAATTTTTAAAGCTTTCCAATAAAGGTGGAGGTTTCCTCCACGTGACACAAAGTTGCCTGATTCTATTAATGGTCCCAGGATCCCAGATGCCAAAGTCAGGCCCTCCTGCTCCAAATAAGTCACTAAGGAAATGGGCTCTAAATTAAAAGAGTCTGGCTTCAAATGAACTTCGACTGCTTATAAATAATTGAATGGTCCATGGGATTTCTTCTATACAAGATGGCAGAATTTTCTCTTAGCTGTTAGAAAGTTCAGTATGAAATTTTATTCTCAATTATAATGATAATCCTAAGACCCCAATGCACATCTACTTCTTCAAATGCATTAATCCATTTTTATTCTGGTATCTATTTCCATTGCTACTTAAAATTACTTACTATTTTTGGCAAAATATCAAAACTACAAATACAATGACTTATCAGTAAAAATTCTACCCTATCTACATGGATTATTTTGACATAATAAAAGCCACTAAATCACTTCGATTTTAAGGGACAATGCTCAGGAGAAAGATGTTTTCTGCAAAATTCATAACCTATCCAAATATAACAATGATTAACCTAAAAAGGCTTATAAGCATTCTAATGAGATGATTATTTATGGCATAAAGAAAAATAGTTGTTTTAAAAAACAACTTCTAAATTCTAAAAGTCAACTCCATTATTAAGGGGTTAATATATAGACTACATACTATAATTATCAACTTTCTGAAAAACCTTGAAATCTTTACAGTACGACAGGAATTGTTAACTAAAATATTTACAGAGGTAAAGGGTGTGACCCGAGTAAGTGCAGTACCTAGGTGGGCACAGTGACAAACTAGAGAACATAGACTTACTTTGAAGCTACAGCCTCTTCATAACACACCAAACAGTAATATGGGCTCAAGGGAAACTAGAATTGATTGTTTAAGAGGAGCCTGAAATACAGATTTTTGCATGTCTCCTAAATTTTACATGTTGATTCAATTTATGCCGGCCAATTTTGCTGTGTTGTTTTACAGTAGGTTAGAAATAATGTATGGCTGTAATCCCAGCTACTTTGGAGGCTGAGGCATGAGAATAGCTTGAACTCGGCAGGCAGAGGTGGCACTGAGCCAAGAACGTGAGACTCTCAAAGAAAGAAAGAAAAAAAATGTATATAAATCAACAAACAGATAAAAAGGTTCTCTTCACTTCTGAAGGTGCTAAAAGTTCACGGAATACACTAATCCACAAATTTATGACTTCCATTATATGGACTCTTCTTAATACAATAATATTTTAAGCACTGCTGAAAAAAATTGCATGTATCTCTCATTGTTTCCTAAATATATTTTAGTATAACAGAATTGATTGGTAAGGGGCATAAACATTTTCTAAATGTGCTACTTACCACCAAATTGTCTATTTAAAAAGTCATCAGCAACTTAAACTTTAAGCAGTAGTGTAAATATCACTGCTCTTCATCCTTACAAACTTTGTAGCTAGAAAACAGTATTTCATTCCACTTTTAAATTAAATTCCTTCTCTTACCAGGAACACTAATTTTTCCTATGTGCATAAATCACTTGCAGATCTGAAAAAAAAACTTTGCCCAATTTTAGAGTTCTTTTCACGTCGATCTGAAAGAATTATCTGTAAAATAAAGATCTATTTCTGCTATAATATGTACACACACACACGGTAAGTATTTTACAAGTATGTTGTCTTTTGCTTTTTGTCATATACAGACTTAATTTTAATTTTGCTAAATTAAATCTTCGGAATGCTTGCTTGTGAGGTTCTTAGGAAGGTCTTTGTTAAAATCACAATCTATCTATATAAATAGGCATTTGTGTTTTCTTCTGGTATTTTTTATAATTTTTTATAATTTTGTATATTTAAATTTTTTAATCTAAATTCCATGAGGAAATCGTTTTGTTGACATAAAAATCTAGCTAGTTTTCTCCACAAGGCAGGCATTTCATTTATAAACATAATTCATCTTTTCCTACTTGTATAAAGTCTCACCATTACCATGTTATAAATTCTTACACATATTTGGGTGTTTCCGGATTTTCTATTCTCCTGCATTCATTTACCTGTCTTTTCAGCATTAGCAAACTATTAGTGAAAATTGATAGCATATTTTGATATATAGAAGACTAAAATTTTAACTCCATTACAAAAATTTTCTTAATGCTATCACAATACTAAAAGCATGTGTATTTCAAAAATGTTAACTTTGATAACTTTATTTATGTAAAATTGATAGAGAACTCACACCTTGAGAAAAATGAGTCGTCTTATTCAAGAACATGAGCAATCTTCCCACTTCAAAGTTTCCTTCTAAGGTTCCTCAGCAAAGAACATGTTTACATAGGAATTCATTGATATAAAATATTGGATTTTACCCAAAATGTTCTTAGCCCAGAAGGCGATATATTATGGAAATTATTTCTTTCATTGCGCTTTCTATAATGTATCTAACATTATATTTTAAACTGTATACATCAAAAATAAAACACTGTACATACTTTTATTAATTAAATCACTTTAAAATTCTCTCTGAAGTGCTCTGTAAGAGAAACTGTGGGTGAGTCAGAAACCAGCTAAAGTTTTGGGTTTGTTTTGCTGCTCATAAAGATGGCCTGGACCCTCCGCCTCCAAGGCGTCCACATCCCAGGCGCTGCGGAGCCCGTCCGGGAAGAAAGCCCAGCGCCCTGGGCACCAGAACGGCCCGCCCCGCACACCCATTCTTTCCATGCCTCCCCTCGCCCCCACTCCCCAAGCCCCCAACTCTGAAGGGGGTGCTTCTCCCTGCCTGCCCACCTCCTCCCGCAGCCCGCAGCCCCCCACACCTGTTCTTGTAGGTTTCAGACCGGTCCTTTACTCTTGAGCAGGAGGCTCCGCTGCAGCTTCCACATGTTCGTTCCCCTGGACGCAGCTTTGTGGATCTTCCCGAGATCCTCATCTGGGGTCTAGTACCAGACGTCAGTAAAGATATAGTTACCCAAATTGCTCAGGGGTACCTGGCCCCTGTGGCTCTCCACAGCCACTATCTTTGTGGCCCCGCTACCAGCTTCAGAGAGGCCACAACTTGCCCTCGCCCTTCCCCCTGCCCAACCCCCACCCAGCCCCCACCCAGCCCCCACCAAGCCCAGCAACAGAGAGCAAGGTGGGCTGGCCCCGACCTCAGACAGGCGCACTCCAACCTCTCTGAAGACTTGGCAGAGGCTGGAGAAGACAGGGCATCTCCAACCTCTGAGAAGACCCGAAGAAGAGCCGTTAGGTGCCAGTGCGCATGCGCACCTCAACCAGCTGCCCCCTGGTGCCCCCCGCGCGAAGGGAGAATCTGCGCATGGCGGAAAAACCGCCCCTGAGCCATGTTCTCGCGGCACCACGTGCAGGTGGCGGCCGCTGCAGAGGGGCCTGTGGGCTGGCGGGGCTCCCCAGAACGGAGCGCTGGGCCAGGCCTGCCCCAGGGCCCGCTTGACTGCACCACCCCCTTCTTGCTCCTGGACAAGCGCCCAAAGCGAGGGATCCTGGCGCTGGGCACTGTGCAGCCACTGGGATGGGGCTGAGCACCAGCTCCCACCCTCCTACAGCTGCTGGGCTGACCTCCTGAATAAGGTGTCCGGCAGCATCTGGCCAGGGGTCCATGCCCCTGGTGGCGGGCAGGGTGGCTGATGCACACCACATGCAACCAAGTGTCTAAAGTTATCACTGTTTCCCAAAAGATAAATAAATTGACTTTTAGGGTCAACATGGAATACTAAGGATAGTTGAGACATAAGGTCATCTTAAGCAAGGCTTCTTCCCTTAATCGCATAAAACCAATCACTAAGGCCACCACACGTAAGTCAGAGTTTGAATTCAATCTTTTTTCATGTTCTAGTCCACTGTTCCATTTTATCATCAATAAAGCAGACTTCTGAGGAAAATATCACAATATGCGCCAGTATGTTAAATATATGTTACCGAATTCTACTTAACACCAAATATCTGTACTCTGTTTCCAACTGTTTTATTCTACTAAATACACAGTCAGTGGCTGATACATAGTCTGGGTTTTACTGCTTTCCACATTAGTTGCTCCCTCCCAGATCCCCCCCACCCCTACCCCAGCTTATGGTATACCCCTCTTTGTAATAGGAATCATGTGTTGGAGGAATCACTGTCTTAATGTTCTCAACTGTGTGTTTCAAAGAATAAAGGCCCCATCTCCTTTGAGTTTCTGGAAATACTGTGGCACACAATAAGTATTTGTTCAAATTGGTGGGCAGCTAAGCCACATGATGGTATGTTTAAAATCACTTTAAAATTACAGTTCTTACAATATAATCCCATACACAGCTTAGCAACCCATTAGATTTATGCAATTTTACTGCATATACTTCCATCTTTTACATGTTTTCTTTGGGTCATTTACATCATTAAAAATTACTTCCAAGTTATAACGAAAGTATTTCAGCTTAACTTCCCAAGGTTAATAGGTGTCCACTCTTCCCATTTTAACCATCCCATGTTTCTGCTGTTTATATTTGAATATTGGCAGTTCTCTCGTGCTGTGTTCCAGAAATATGAGACTAATTTTTGGAACTCAAAACAAATTCTTCCCATAGAAAAGTTAGAAAACAAAGAACAAAACACACAAAGGTCGCCTGTGTTCCCACACACATCCACAAAAACTTGTTTAACACACTCCAATATAAAAGAACCTGGCCACACTGTGCCATCTTCTCTAGAAAAAACGTCTTTTTCCAATTAGATATGCCTGAAACACATTTCTCTTCCCTCTCCTCTTCCACAACCTAAGTGGTGAGGCTCCCTACATTCAGCCCTTCCCTCCTTTCCAGCCCTGTGCTTCTTCTCTAGGAACAGAGAGTGAAGTATAGTCCGGCAACAGATATTCCAGGTACAAGAATCAGAGAGGAGACATTGTTCCAGGGCATAGAAAAGAAACAAGAGAATTTATGGTGCTACAGTGGCTGTTCACAAGATCCCCATGGGGCAGGCCCTGAGGTGCACCCAGCATTCTAAGGGAGACAGAGGCTATAGCTGGGAGGCAGGAGCTCTAGGAGGCTCCTTGGACAGAGTGTGTTCTCATGCAGAAGCACACCATCACTCATTCATCCACCAGTAAACACTGAGAACATACAATCTCTTAGTACTGACTATATTCAGAAAATAAAATAGGCACACAGAATTTGCAGCCAATGGGGGCAGAACACATTACTCAAGTAACTCTCTCAAACATTTATCATTAAAAACTGAGATAAATTCACAGAAGGAAAGGAAAACAATTCCATGAGAGTGTGTGTAAATCATCTGTCCTAGCTTAAGAGATCAAGGCAAGATTCGCTAAGGATGTAATACTTAAGGTGAAATCTGAAAGATCAGGAAGAGAGAGGGGATGGAGAAGACAGGAGAACACTCTAGGCAGAGGGAACAGGGTGAAAAACGCCTGTGGAAAAAAAGAGACAATATTTTCCAGAGAGGAAGAAAGAACAGTCATGGAGAACAAGGCAAACGGGGTGGTAGAGGATAAACAAAAACAGGCTGTCTCATAAACTCATTCTTTACGTGTATTCAGTGAGAAGCTACCATATGCCGGACACTCTGTGAGGCCCTTGGGATGGAGCAGTACCTAAGACAGGCAGGACCATCCCTCCCACAGCACTCACAGTGCGTGGGAAGGACAGACTAAAAAGTAAACAAGCAAGATAATGTCAAACAACGATGTACCAGTGAGCTGAATTTCTGTGTGAGCAAAGTCCATGCACACAGATTATACCTACCCATGGAGCCTTATTTAAATGTTGCTGGTTGTAGCACACATCAAGATGCATGCCGGAATTGTTCCCAAAGTCAGATCATACTTTTTTTATAGGCAAGGCACACCTGTGTCCATTTTTAAGACGTATATACTAAATAACAGCCAGATAAAAGAATTTAGCCCTATGTCAATATCCCTTAGTACATGAAACATATTTGATCCATTTGTTTCTCATTTGACAGGATAGGGAAACTATCACCCAAACAATATACTTCAGCCAAAGGAGAAGGAAGGACTGGGAAAGCGTACCTTGAGATGTGTCACCCTGCCCCCACCAGCTCACACGCTTTCCTGTTCTCTCTCTCTCTCTGTCTCTCTCTCTCTCTCTCACACACACACACACACTGCCCCCTCTAATCAGGCTACTTATTAAGCTGCTAGTGCTTCCACGCCATGCTGTTTCATGCCTCCATGCCTTTGCCTGTGCTGTCCACCCTGCAGTAAAATCCTCCCATGTTACCTCTTCAGCTCCTTGGTGTCCTCGTATCTAATTCACGCATGACATCCCGCAGAAAGCTGTTGCCTGAGTTGCTTGCTGCTAGTTGGGTTAGTTATTCTTACAAACTCTCTCCTACCAGTGCTCTTAGCACATAGTATTAAAATGTGTGTTCACATGCCTCCCACCATACTGAATTCTTCAGCAGGGAAGCTGCCAGACAGTGCCTAGGACGTAAGAGAGGGGTGCGAAGTTGGTCTAATAAATAAGATGAATAAATGAATGAACTAATAAACAAATGGCCTGATTTCACAATTCACAGCCTTTACTGGAATTCTGTCTAGCACAAAAGAGTGAAGAGATCTTTCTATAAATTGAGACTGATGTTCATGCATCTCAGGGATTTAACCTCAATTCTGTCCTTTCCCACTCTGACACACTCCACTTGTCCCCCACGCCCACATCCTGTGCCTGAGGAACACACTCCACAGCTGAATCTGATGGAGGACCAAAGCTCCAGCAAAGCGGCCCTCAAGTAAATCCTGCTGCTCACTCCTCCTGGCCTGGAGTCAGATATCCTGTGAGTGCCGAGGCCAAAGAAAATGGAAGGACAGAGTCAGATGGCATCAACCACAGTGGGGAGCACAGGTGAAAGATGTCTTGTGAAAGAGGGATGAAGGGAGGCTCTAGGACAAGGAGATCAGGGCTGGGTCACAGCTTCAGAATGTACGCTGAAGCAAGCAAGCTTATGCCAGGCTGCAGTGACGGAGAGGCCAAAAGCGCTCTCGGACCCTCCGCACAACACAGGTCCTAGGAAAAAGGCTCTGGTGGCTGCTTTTCAGAGGACACAATCCCCTGGGGAATTCTGAGGCCAGAAAAGACACATGGCTAATCATTTCCCCTGAGTAATCTTAAAACACATACATACACACAATAAACTTTGGAAACAGTTCTAAAACACAGCATGTTCTCAAAATCAAGAAAAAGAAACTGACTTGCACTTCCTCATCCTACCTCTCAAGAAAGATTCTGTCTGCTGATTATCTTTAATTCCTTTAACAGCAATAGTTTTTCATTTCATAAAAAGAAATAAAAGGCAAAGTGCCTGTGACACATAGTGCGAATAAATTTCAGCCAAATGAAATTAGATTACTTAAAAACACCATGCTCAGAGTAGAACAGATACAGGTTCAAATCCAGTTTCTACTGTTTCCTAGCTATACCACGGGACCCGGGCCTTTCTGGCACCAGGGACCAGTATCGTGGAAGATAATTTTTCTTCATTGTTGGGGAGGATGGTTTTGGGATGATTCAAGCACATTACATTTACTGTGCACTTTGTTATTATTACATTGTAATATATAATTAAATTATACAACTCACCATAATGTAGAATCAGTGGGAGGCATCAGCTTCTTTCCCTGCAACTAGACTGTCCCATCTGGGGGTGATGGGAGATAGTGACAGATCATCAGTCATTAGATTCTCATAAGAAGCACACAACCTAGATCCCCTGCGTGCACCACAAGCATGTTCACAACATGGTTCACGCTCCTGTGAGAATCTAATGCCATTGCTGATCTGATAGTAGGCAGAGCTCAGGCCGTAATGCGAATGATGGGGAGCAGCTGTAAACACACATGAATCTGCTCTAATGCCCACTCACCACCTCCTGCTGCACAACCAGGTTGTTAAAAGGCCAGGGACCAGGACCCCTAAGCTACATGGCCTCAAAATACATAATAACTCAGTCTCCACTTGTTTATTTATACAATGAGGTGCCACCACCTCTCCAGGAGTAATGCCGTCAGCAGGACACACAATCACCTACCTCTCCCCTTCCACATGTTTTGATGGAGAATAAAAAACAAAGAGAAAGAATGGATGAACTAAGGCATAAAAGGCAGAGAAAAGGGAAAAAACCAATATTGAAATGATAGAACTTTTCAATTTTCTTTAGTTCTTTATGGATTTAAGGGAAAGGCACTCTTGAACAGATGACATCGGCGGCTCAGCAACTCCCCCTGTGGCTTGTCAGGAATGACCACCAGAACAGAGTGTAGAAGCCACCTGGCAAAATCTCCTATGGCATCCAAAACAAAATGTCCCCTCAGCATCTATTTACATATTTCCAATGACAAATGCAATATTCCACAAATCACATTGTTAAATATTCTCACTGTAACTAAGGTCATCCTTCCTCGGACCATGTGTACCTTTTCTTATTTCATCAGGTGGTACTCCATCTCAGCACACCAAAGAACTACTCCCTTCCAACATGTGAAGGATCATGCCTCCCTCTCAACATCTACATCTCCTTCCTTCGAGGGCACCCTCTTTTGAAGGTCAATGTTCCTTTTGATCCTTCATTCTTAAAATTAAACCCAAAAAAATACAGATGCATATAAACATCTATACATTTGCTTAAATGAGCAAATATACAAAATCCTTAAACCAACATTCAAGCTGTGCCTCAGTTTTATTTTAGTACTGATATTCCTCGTTACATCTCCCTTTATAATATTTATCTTTTATTCTTCAGCTTCAAGGTAGACTTACATGTCATAAAACTCACCTAATTTAAGTGTACAACTCAATGTGTTTTAGTGAATTGACACTGCAGTCCAGGTTTAGAATCCTCCCATCACCCCAAAAGTCCCTTCATTCCCATCCACAGTTAATCCTCACTCCTATTTCTAGCCCCTGGGCAGCCACTGACTTACTTGCTGTCACTAGTTTTGTCATTTGTAGAAATTTCATATAAATGGGATCATATAAACTAGTCTTGTGTCTAGCTTCTTTCACTCAGCATGTGGAGTTGAGCATTTATCCATGTTGTGGCACGTGGCACATTCCTTGTCACTGTTCAATAGTATTCCACTGTGTGGATATACCACAGTTCACTCATGGCTGACGAACCTTTGGGTTGTTTCCAGTTTGGGCTATTATGAACAATACTGCCATAACCATTCACATACAAGTCTCCATGAGGATATGTTTCCATTTATTTTGGAGTAGAATACTCGGTTTTATGGTAAGTAGAAGTTTAACTTTTTAAGAAACCACGAACTCTTTCCCTCAGTGGCTGCCCCATTTTGTATTCCCACCAGCAACTTGTGAGGGTTCCACTTTCCCACAGCATCACCCACACTTGGTACTGCCACTCTTTCTGGGTGTGAAGTGGTATCTCACTGTCGTTTCTATTTGCATTTTGCCAGTCACTAATGATGCTGAGTATATCTTTTCATATGCTTACTTTGCATTTATATATCTTTTTTGATAAAATGTTGATTCAAGTCTTTTGCCGTCTGCTTACTGGGTTGTTTATTTAGTTCTTTAAATATTCTGGGTACAATCCTTTATCAGATATGAATTTTTCAAGTATTTTATCCTAGTCTATGGCTTGTTTTTTTTCATTTTGTTAATGGTGTCTTCTTCGGAAGAGTAATTTTTTTTTATTTTAATGAAGTCCAAACTACTAACTTTCCTTTTATTTTGTCATATCTTCAAAAAAAAATGTCATATCTTTTAATGTCATATCTTTGCTAATCCAATGTCAAAAATATTTACTCCTATTTTTTCCTACAGGTTGTACAGTTTTTTCTCACTTGTAAGTTTCTGCTCTATTTTGAGTTAATTTCTGTGTATGTTCTGAGGTGGAACTCAAGATTTATTACTTATTTGTTTGCATGTGTATATATACAATTGTTACTGCATCATCCATTGAAAAGATAATCCTTTCCCCAGTGACTTGCCCTAGCACATTTGTCAACAATCTTTGACCATATTTTACTCAAATAATTAACATGTCTATCTCTACACTATTAGCACACTGTCTTGATGACTGTAGCTTTATGGTAAGTTTTATAATGCGGTAGTGTAAGCCCTTAACTTTTTTCCTCTATTTTTTTTGAACTATCCTAGATACTTTGTGTTTCCATTTACATTTTAGAATCAGCTTGTTCATTTTTATAAAATCACTTGAAGCCAGGGGAGGCGGAGGTTGCAGTGAGCCAAGATAGTGCCACTGCACTGCAGCCTGGGTGACACAGAGCAAGACTCTGTCTCAAAAAAAAAAAAAAAAAAAATCCTGCTAGAATTCTGCCAGGGATTACATTGAATCTATTGCTCAAATGTGGAAGAATTGCCATCTTAACAAGATTTGAGTCCCCCATAAATATGGTGTATGCCTCTGTTTATTTATTAATAGATCTTCTTTAATTTCTCTCAGCAATGCTTTTTATTTCCAGTGTAGCTCTTCCACTTCTTTTTAAAATTTATTCCTAAGCATATTGTTCTTTTTGATGCTATTGTGAATGGATTTTTAAAAATTTTAGACTATTCATTTCTTTTATATGGACACAACACTGATTTTTGCCTATTGATCTTACATCCTGTGATTTAACTACTTCTTTCATATTGTTTTGAATAAATACATCTCACTTGAAATGTTAAACTTCATGCCCTGCATTATTTTACTTCCCTTTTACACAAAAGCTATACCAAGAGGAAGGCAAACATTTCAACCACCATTTTAGAAATGCTTTGGAACAATAATTCATAACAGGTCATTAATAAACAAACTTCATATATTTCATTATTGTGCTAAAGCAGGTTTAAAATTTCCACTTAGCAAACTTAAACTTATATATATATTTTTTTATTTTATTTTATTATTATTATGCTTCAAGTTTTAGGGTACATAAAGCTAGTAGAAAAAGTGACTGTCTGCCTCCTGCTCTTTTTAAAAATCCCTGTGGCAGGAGTCTACTTAGAATACAGATTTGCCAAATCCAATCCACCTTCGGTTTTTGTAAACAAAGTTTTCCTGAAACACAGCCATGCTCCTTTGCTTGCATATTGTGTATAGATACATTTGCACTATGACAGCAGACTGGAATAGCGACACAGACTGCAGGTCCTGCAAGGCTAACAGTTCAGTATCTGGTTCTTTACAAAGATAGTTTGCCAAACCTGCTCTCAGAAATGCTGGGTGAATATGGTGAGAGTTACATTCCTGCTTTGTTACTTAAGGAGAATTAATGTCTTAATATATAGTGCCACAGAGTGTTTGCATTCCCTTAAAATTTATATTTGAAACCTAATCCCCAATATGAGGATACCTGGAGGTGAGTCCTTTTGGAGGTGATTAGGTCATGAGGGCAGAACCCTCACAAGTGGAATTAGTGCCCTTAGAGAAGACACCCAGAGCTGTTCTGCGCCTTCTACCATGTGAGGTCAAAGAGAAGACAGTGACTATGAAAAAAGAAGCAGGCCTTTGCCAGACACCAAATTGCTCAGCACTTTGATCTTGGAGGGTCCACACTCCCAAACTGGGAAAGACAAATTTCTGTAGTTTCTCACGTAGTTTATGATATTTTGTTATGGCAGCTCAAACTAAGGCATATAGGATATTCTATTCCTAAATACTCTTTTCTTTGTCTGTAATACCTAAATTGTTCAATTTTTTTCCTCAAAAAATCTCAAAACTTACATGAAAATACAGACTAGGAAAAAGCACCGAATTCTAAAGTAGACTATAGGTTAGAGGTAAATTATCCAGATGTGGATCAGAAGAATAAAGCATACATATAAGCATTAAAGGGAGCTATAAAAATTAAGTTTATGTGTATTAAAATATTTTAATTTGCATATGGGTCTGTCATAGCACATGCATTAACTACATTATGAACATCTCATAAAGAACATAAAGCAAAAACCATCATAAAGTAGAGACAGGCCAGAATGTAAAAACTGTTCAGTACTTACAGAAGTCCAAATCCTTCATCTGAAATATTTAAACCCTGGCTGGTCAAAGAAATATATTATATATACCATGTAAAACTAGGCTAAAAGAAATAGATCGTATTGTACATAAAAAATAACTGGACAATACACAGTAATGCTCTAAGTCCCATCTTGTGTATTTGGGTGAAATTCTTAAGGTCTGACCCATTAAACATTTTTAATTACTACCAAGGCCTGAGTAGAAAGACAATGAGCATATACAGATAAGAACATAAGAAAGAAAAAGCCAAACAGAAAAATATATATATGGCTATAAACTAAAATAGAAAAGACATCAAAAAGAGATTAAAATATACACTTTTCAGTTGGGCGTGGTGGGTCACACCTGTAATCCCAGCACTTTGGGAGGCCAAGGTGGGTGGATCACCTGATGTCAAGAGTTCAAGACCAGCTTGACCAACATGGTGAAACCCCATCTCTACTAATACAAAATTAGCCAGGCATGGTGGTAGGTGCCTGTAATCCCAGCTACTCAGGAGGCTAAGACAGGAGAATTGCTTGAACGCAGGAGGCAGAGGTTACAGTGAGCCGAGATCATGCCATTGCACTCCAGCCTGGGCAACAGAGTGAAGACTCTATCTCAATAAATAAATAAATAAATAAATAAATAAAATACACTTTTCAAATTAATTATCCACCTGCTATTTATTGCTAACACAAGCAATTCATCCATATGGGAAATCTTACCTACCCTAATCTGTTCCATCAACAGTCAAATTCCAACACGGAGATTCTATTCTAAAAATCAGCAGCATATAAACAAGTAGCATTTTCTCCCTGAATACTTACTGTAAAAGAGTAACATTAATTTTAAACAACCGTAAGTCTCTAGAGCAGCACTATCCAATATCGTTTTCTGCAATAACAGAAGTGTTCTCTATTTGCACTGTCCAATGTAGCTGCTAGCCACGTGTGGCCAGTGAGCACCTGAAATGTGGCTGGTGTGACTAAGAAACTGATTTTTTTTTTTTTTTTTGAGACAGGGCCTCACTCCTGTTGCCCAGGTGGGAGTGCAGCGGCATGATGACAACTCACTGCAGCCTCGACCTCCAGGGATCAAGGGATCCTCCCACCTCACCTTTTGATTTTCTTGTAGAGACGAGGTCTCACTATGTTACCCAGGTTGGTCTCAAACTCCTGGGCTCAAGTGATCCTCCCGCCTCAGCCTCCCAAAGTGCTAGGATTACAGGTATGAGCCACTGTGCCCGGCCTGAGTTTTAAATTTTAATTAATTTAAATTTACACAGTCACATGTGGCTCAGAGCTGTCACACTGAACAGTGTAGGTCTAAATTATTATAAGGTTTACTTCACAGACTGCAATTGCCTTTCAGAAAAAGAAATAATTTCCTATTGCTAAACAAGAATTTACTAGCCTTCCAACTGAAAAGCATGATGTTACTTTTGCTTTCGCCAGTAATATATAAACCCTCTGTTTACAGTAATCTAATCTAAACCTGATTAATAACTTTTTCATCAGATATTAACCGCACCATCACTGTGAACCTCTCATCTGTACAAGATTTTAAAAATATGGTCATAATGGTATAAAAATTGCTTCCTCTGAAACAACATCTAAATATTCTTTCTCCTCTTATAAATATTAAAATCAAAATATTAAAAACTTGTAAGTGTTGGTTTACAGAAGAGAAAAGTCATTACAGGCAGTGTCAATGGAAATTGAGAAGACAGCACATTACAACAGAGGGGGTGACTAACAGTGCCAAACACAGAAGATGCAAAATAGAATGAGACTGAAAGGCTAATAAAAGCCATAGATCTGATTCCTTATGCAAAACTCTTACAGACATATGTGTTTCAGAATTCAGAAATATGGTGCACATGTCATATATCACAGCTCAGATACTGCAGAATACCCCAGTAGGGTCTGCCGGTACACCCTGTCCCTGAGTTTTCAACCAAGTACATTTGCCCATCTCTATTCCCAAATTTACATCTCTGTTCCAGCTACCTAGCTCCTACTGCATGATTCCTTAGCTACCTATCTCCTATTTTATGTCTCACAGATACCTTAAAGTCAGCCTTCACTTACTCAGCAAAAATTGAGTGTTTACTTCATACCAAGCACTGTTTAGGGGCTACATATTTACCACCTTGAAATACTCTATCCCCTGAACAAGCTCCCCACTTTTAGGGCTCCCTACCTCAGAAAACAGTGTTTCCATCTACCCTGTTGTTCAAGCCAGAAACACAGGAGTCATCCTTGACACCTTATTTTCGATTAGTACTTTCCCAGCCATCACTCAGTCCTTTTAAATCTCTCTCCAATCTACTAACTTCACTCCATCTCTCCACTGCCATCACCTATAAACTATAAGTCTGTGGTTCTTAACAGGAGGCAATTTTGCTCCTCCAAGGGACATATGAAAATAACTAGATACATTAATGGTTGTTACAATTCCAAGTGCTACTACCATCTAGTGAGTAGAAGCTAGTAATGCAACTTAACACCCTACAATGCACAGGTTAGTCCTAAATGTCAAAGAATCATCCATCCCAAAATATCAACAGTGCTGAGGTTAAAAACCTCTGCTTTAAGTAAAAGGAGGAGTGATACATACCAATGATTTTAGTTTTGTATTTATGACAATTCTTCTTTAAAAAGTAATCACAGCCGGGTACGGTGGCTCACACGGGTAATACTAGCAGTTTGGGAGGCCGAGGCGGGCAGATCACCTGAGGTCAGGCGTTCAAGAACAGCCTGGCCAGCATGGTGAAACACCATCTCTACTAAAAATACAAAAATTAGCTAGGCGTGGTGGCAGGTGCCTGTAATCCCAGCTACTCAGGAGGCTTATGCAGGAGAATCGCTTGAACTCAGAAGGTGGAGGTTGCAACGAGCTGAGCTCGTGCCACTGCACTCCAGCCTGGATGACAAGAGTGAAACTCCATCTCAAAAAAAAAAAAAAAAGTTATCACAATTCAGAATTACTTTAATGTAATAAAATTCTACTCTGATACAATTATATCAAAGTGAAATATATATTTCTATGTGAACAAAGTAAATACTTACATATGTTCTCCACTCCTATTAGGATCATGATACAGCAGGAAATTCCACTTTGTACAAGAAAATGTAAGGCATGCCTGTAAAAAGGAAGAGCACAATTAGAAGACAGACACCCAGTCACAAACATCAAGTTAATGATTTAGGCTAAAGAATATTTATAGGAGCATTCCCAGACAAAAATAAAAAATAAAACCTCCAAGGCCTAAAATTCTGTGAACACCCAACAAAGGGGTCCCATACCACAGGCTCCAGAAGATCTGGGGAAAAAAAAACAAAAAACAAAAAAACAAAAATACCAAGCCCTAAAGCCATACACAGCACTACACAGCACTGTCTCTTGGCTGCATGGAAGCTGTGCAGCATTACGTGGCTCAGGGATTACAGCTTTCTTCATAACTCAAGGCACAAAGATAAAAACAAACAGTAATTAGGATGAATTTCAGAACAGCCCTGAGAGAACATCAGTTGTTCTCCCAAACTAATTTCTCCAATACCAGCCTTGTACTCTGTCTTTACCTTTTTAACAATGACTCAAAAAACAACAAAAACTATTAAATATTAGAATTTACTAAACAAAAAGGTACTCAAATCTATTCTCAACACACGATGACTCAAGTCAAACTTGCTTATATAAATCTAGTAATTCGTTAATTTGTTGTGATGTATCAACAAAATATTCTGGCTAACATGACACAATATTTTCTATTATTTAAATATTCTAAAAATCTGCCATTAAATTAGAGAACTAATTTACCCACTCATTTCACGAAATTCAGGCAAAACACGGTTAGGATGTCTCTGATTAAAATAAATCAAAACTATCCCTGAGATTATACGTATCTGTGCATGTGCACACAGACACACACACACATATGCACACATATGCACACACACACTCTCTTTCAACTTTCCCCTTTGGTGACATGAACAATGTATAATAAAATTTTTAAATCATTATGTACAATTTACAGTATTAATAAGGATGTTAACCTATGATTAAAATTCTAAATTTAAACCTTATGGAATAACTGGCACCTTCAATGTAGAACATTTATTCAAAAATTTGAACACATTTTTCCACAGAAATATTATAAATAAGTAATAAGCTCCAAGGCAGGCCAGTAGAAGAAACTTATTTGATCCACTGTACAGAATAGGTCAGTCTATCTATTTCTCTCCCCCCAACACACATGTGTGCACACATACACACACACTGAGAACATAACATTGGCCTAGAGTACTATTAATCAGAGGGCTTTGAGGAAGCAGAAAAACCTAAATGAGTATAAATGGAAACAAAAGACAGCTTAAAACACAGAGTTAAAGTACACTTTTCAAAACTAATGATCCACCTTCTATTTATTGCCAACACTATCAGTTCACCAACAGCCCTTATGTGAAAATGCTGACAAGGACTGCTAGATACCTTTAAGGGCTTTTTAAATAGAGAGAACTCATTACAGGTACTTATCTTAAAGAAGGAAAAAACACTTTTGAGGACTCTAGGAGGAAAAATTTTCCTTTGCTATGAGTCAATTTCTTGGAACATAAGGGATATATCCCAAGTTTAGAAGCTAAGGGTCTTTTTCTCAAGCAATGCTTTGGTGCTTTATTTCACCTTAAGGTGATGCCCCCTTTTTCTGGTGTCACCACTCAGAATATGTTTGGCCATCTTTGAGGTGCAGCATAATATCTGGATAGCCTCCTTCTGTGTAAGTCTTTGTTACTGCAACAATCCAAGCTTAGCAGTAGAGAGTGAATCTGCATTCCCCTCTATTTCACTGACCTCCACGACAAGCATCAAGCTATTTTCTACTCAATGATTGTGCTGGTGATATTGTTCATAATTTCCTGTCCTGAGCTACTCTGCTTGTTCTCATTGGTAAAATGCCTATAATAAACATAGCAGTTACTAAAGATTTTTCAGAATTAAGACATAATACATGAAAAGTGTTGACTGGGTTAGCTGGCACACAGTAAGCACTCTATTATTAAGTATTATTAGTAAGGTAAAAATTAAAGAGAGTAATATCTTAAAAGTCTATTATAATTCAACTTTCATCATTTCCGAGTTGAGGAAACCTAAGGTCATATATCTAGTCGGTATCCTAACTGACATCAAAACTCAACATTGTTTCCGGGCAATTTATCCACTGGCCTTTTCTCCAAGGAATGGAGTCAGGCAGAATGAAACCCCACGGGCTATGCATCACAATCTTTTAAGTTATTTAATAAGCACTTTGAAAATGAGACAATACTTTATTACAAAACATCAGCTTGTTTTTAGATACCACCTTTTACTTATTTTAAACTTCAAGTAACACTAAAGGCAGGTATAAAATTTACTTTTAGCAAAAAAGAGTACAGGTTTAACAAAGGTTGAAAAACATCTCAATTATTCAAGTAATCTTTACTGAATGTCTACTTTCTGAAAGACACTATACTGAACACTAGAAATACAAGAGTCAATAAGACAATCTACCCTCAGAGAGCTTCCAGTCTAGAGAAAAAGACATAAATAGGTTATTTCAACATTGTATGATAAACGCTAAAAAAGAGACTAAAACACAAAAATTTCTAATCTGAATTACCAACTGGATGACGGTATTAACAGACGACTGACCTTGAGCAACTTTCCACGTTCACAATGACTAGCTTTTGTGTCACGGACTTCCTGTAGTTTAGTGGATTTCAGTCCTCACAGTTATCATCAGTTCTACTTCACAGATGAAGCTAACTTTTTTGAATAGTGTCTGTAGAATATTGGCACCAGTTCTTCTTTACACCTTGGGTAGAATTCGGCTGTGAATCCATCTGGTCCAGGGATGTTTTGTTGTTTGGCAGGTTTTTCATTACAGACTTAATTCTGAAACTCAATAATGGTCTGTTCAGTGTTTCAGTTTCTTCCTGATTCAATCTTGGGAGACTGTATTTCCAGAAATTTATCCATTTCCTGTAGATGTTCTAGTTTGCATGCATAGACGCATTCATAATAGTCACAGAGGATCTTTTTGTATTTCTATGGAATAGGTTCTAATGTCACCTTTGTTGGTTCTAATTGTGCTTATTTGATTTTCTCTTTTTTTTTGTTAATATAGCTAGCAATCTATTGATTCACTTTATCCTTTCAATAAACAAACTTTTGGTTGTGTTGAGTCTTTGCCAGGGTTTGGGGGTCTCACCTTCATCCTGGTCAGCTCTGGTTTTGTTATTTCTTTCCTTCTGCTAGCTTTGGGGTTAGTTTGTTCTTGTTTTTCTAGTTCTTCTGAGTGTGATGTCAGAACGTTAATTTGAGATCTAACTTTTTCGGGGAGGTGTTTAGTGCTATATACTTTCCTCTCAACACTGTTTTTGCTGTACCCCAGAGATTTTGATATGTTGTGTCTCTGTTGTCATGTATTTCAAGGAATTTTTATGTTTCTGCCATGATTTCCCTGTTTGCCTGAAAGTCATTCAGAAGCAAATTGTTTAATTTCCATGTAATTGTGTGGTTTTCAGAGATATTCTTGATATTGGTATCTATTTTTATTCCACTGTGGTCCAAGAGAATGGCTGGTATGAATTTTGGTTTTCTGAATTTATTGTGACTTGCTTTATGGTTGAGTGTGTAGTTGATCTTGCAGTATGTTCCATGTGCAGATGAGAAGAATGTATATTCTGTGGTTGATAAGTGGAGTATTCCGTAGATGTTCATTAAGTCCAATTAGTCAAGTGCTGAGTATAAGTCCAGCATTTCTTTGTTAGTTTTCTGCCTCAATCTGTCTAATGCTTTCACTGAGCATTGAGTCCCCTGCTACTACTGTGTGGCTAAGCCTTTTTGTAAGTCGAGAAGTATTCATTTTATGAATCTGGGTACTCCAAAGTTGCCTGCATATATATTTAAGATACTTAAGTCTTCTGTTGAATTGAACCCTTTATCATTATATAATGCCCTTCTTGGTCCTTTTTTACTATTGCTGATTTACAATCCATTTTATCTTACCTAAGAATAGTGACCCCCCCTGCTCTTTTTTGTTTTCTGTTTACACGGTAGATCCTTCTCTAGCCATTTACTTTGAGCCAATGGGTATCATTATGTGTGAGATGGGTTTCTTGAAGACAGGAGATGGACAGGTCTTGTTTTTTAGTTCGACTTGCCATTCTGTGCCTTTTAAGCAGGGCATTTAGGCTATTTACCTTCAAGATTAATATTGATATATGAGATTTTGATCCTATCCTGAAGTTGTTAGCTGGCTGATTTACAATTTCTATTGTGTGGCTGCTTTGTAGAGTCTGCAGACTATGCACTTATGTGTGTTTTTGTGGTAGCAGATACTGTTCTTTTCTTTCTACGTTTAGAACTCTCTTAAGGATCTTTTGCAAAGCTGCTCTGGTGGTAATGACTTCTCTTAGTGCTTGCTTGTCTAGAAAAGATTGTCTTTCTCCTTCACTTATTAAGCTTAGTCTGGTGGGATATGAAATTCCTGGCTGGAACTTATTTTAAGAATGCTTATCAAATGGCACACCAGGAGATTATATCCCGCACCTGGCTCAGAGGGTCCTACGCCCACGGAGCCTTGCTCATTGCTAGCACAGCAGTCCCAGATTAAACTGCAAGGCGGCAGTGAGGCTGGGGGAGGGGCACCCGCCATTGCTGAGTTACTTGTTTGATTAGGTAAATGAAGTGGCCAGAAAGCTCGAACTGGGTGGAGCCCACCACAGCTCAAGGAGGCCTGCCTGCCTCTGTAGACTCCACCTCTGGGGGCAGGGCATAGACAAACAAAAAGACAGCAGTAACCTCTGTAGACTTAAATGTCCCTCTCTGACAGCTTTGAAGAGAGTAGTGGTTCTCCCAGCACACAGCTTGAGATCTGAGAACAGGCAGACTGTCTCCTCAAGTGGGTCCCCAACCCCCGAGTAGCCTAACTGGGAGGCACCCACCAGTAGGGGTGGACTGACACCTCACATGGCCTGGTACTCTTCTGAGACAAAACTTGCAGAGGAATCATCAGGCAGCAGCATTTGCGGTTCACCAAAATCTGCTGTTCTGCAGCCACTGCTGCTGATACCCAGGCAAACAGGGTCTTGAGTGGACCTCTAGCAAACTCCAACAGACCTGCAGCTGAGGGTCCTGCCTGTTAGAAGGAAAACTAAAAAACAGAAAGGACATCTACACCAAAAACCCATCGGTACGTCACCATCATCAAAGATGAAAGGTAGACAAAACCACAAAGATGCGAAAAAAACAGAGCAGAAAAACTGGAAACTCTAAAAAGCAGAGCGCCTCTCCTCCTCCAAAGGAACGCAGCTCCTCACCAGCAATGGAACAAAGCTGGACGGAGAATGACTTTGACGAGTTGAGGGAAGAAGGCTTCAGACGATCAAACTACTCCGAGCTACAGGAGGAAATTCAAGGCAAAGAAGTTAAAAGCTTTGAAAAAAAATTAGACGAATGGATAACTAGAATAACCAATGTAGAGAAGTCCTTAAGGGAACTGATGGAGCTGAAAACCAAGGCATGAGAGCTACGTGACGAATGCAGAAGCCTCAGTAGTCGATGCGATCAACTGGAAGAAGGGGTATCAGTGATGGAAGACAAAATAAATGAAATGAAGCAACAAGAGAAGTTTAGAGAAAAAAGAATAAAAAGAAATGAACAAAGCCTCCAAGAAATATGGGACTATGTGAAAAGACCAACTCTACGTCTGATTGGTGTACTTGAAAGTGACAGGGAGAATGGAACCAAGTTGGAAAACACTCTGCAGGATATTATCCAGGAGAACTTCCCCAATCTAGCAAAGCAGGCCAACATTCAAATTCAGGAATTACAGAGAATGCCACAAAGATACTCCTCGAGAAGAGCAACTCCAAGACACATAATTCTCAGATTCACCAAAGTTGAAATGAAGGAAAAAATGTTAAGGGCAGCCAGAGAGAAAGGTCGGGTTGCCCACAAAGGGAAGCCCATCAGACTAACAGCGGATCTCTCAGCAGAAACTCTACAAGCCAGAAGAGAGTAGGGGGCGATATTCAACATTCTTAAAGAAAAGAATTTTCAACCCAGAATTTCATATCCAGCCAAACTAAGCTTCATAAGTGAAGGAGAAATAAAATACTTTACAGACAAACAAATGCTGACAGATTTCGTCACCACCAGGCCTGCCCTAAAAGAGCTCCTGAAGGAAGCAGTAAACATGTAAAGGAACAACCGGTACTGGCCACTGCAAAAACATGCCAAATTGTAAAGACCATCAAAGCTAGGAAGAAACTGCATCAACTAACAAGCAAAATAACCAGCTAACATCATAAGGACAGGATCAAATTCACACATAACAATATTAACTTTAAATGTAAATGAGATAAATGCTCCAATTAAAAGACACAGACTGGCAAATTGGATAAAGAGTCAAGACCCATTAGTGTGCTGTGTTCAGGAAACACATCTCACATGCAGAGACACACATAAACGCTCAAAATAGAGGGATGGAGGAATATCTACCAAGCAAATGGAAAACAAAAAAAGGCAGGGGTTGCAATCCTAGTCTCAGATAAAACAGACTTTAAACCAACAAAGATCAAAAGAGACAAAGAAGGCCATTACATAATGGTAAAGGGATCAATTCAACAAGAAGAGCTAACTATCCTAAATATATATGCACCCAATACAGGAGCACCCAGATTCATAAAGCAAGTCCTTAGTGACCTACAAAGAGATGTAGACTCCCACACAATAATAATGGGAGAATTTAACAACCCACTGTCAACATGAGACAGATCCACAAGACAGAAAGTTAACAAGGATACCCAGGAATTGAACTCAGCTCTGCACCAAGAGGACCTAATAGACATCTACAGAACTCTCCACCCCAAATCAACAGAATATACATTCTTTTCAGCACCGCACCACACCTACTCCAAAATTGACCACATAGTTGGAAGTAAAGCACTCTTCAGCAAATGTAAAAGAACAGAAATTATAACAAACTGTCTCTCAGACCACAGTGCAATCAAACTAGAACTCAGAATTAAGAAACTCACTCAAAACTGCTCAACTACATGGAAACTGAACAACCTGCTCCTGAATGACTACTGGGTACATAACGAAATGAAGGCAGAAATAAAGATGTTCTTTGAAACCAACGAGAACAAAAACACAACATACCAGAATCTCTGGGACACATTCAAAGCAGTGTGTAGAGGGAAATTTTTAGCACTAAATGCCCACAAGAGAAAGCAGGGAAGATCTAAAATTGACACCCTAACATCACAATTAAAAGAACTAGAAAAGCAAGAGCAAACACATTCAAAAGCTAGCAGAAGGCAAGAAATAACTAAGATCAGAGCAGAACTGAAGGAAATAGAGACACAAAATACTCTTCAAAAAAATCAATGAATCCAGGAGCTGCTTTTTTGAAAAGATCAACAAAATTGATAGACCACTAGCAAGACTAATAAAGAAGAAAAGAGAGAAGAAACAAATAGACGCAATAAAAAATGATAAAGGGGATATCACCACCGATCCCACAGAAATACAAACTACTATCAGAGAATACTACAAACACCTCTAGGCAAATAAACTAGAAAATCTAGAAGAAATGGATAAATTCCTCAACACATACATCCTCCCAAGACTAAACCGGGAAGAAGTTGAATCTCTGAATAGACCAATAACAGGCTCTGAAATTGAGGCAATAATCAATAGCTTACCAACCAAAAAGAGTCCAGGACCAGACGGATTCACAGCCAAATTCTACCAGAGGTACAAAGAGGAGCTGGTACCATTCCTTGTGAAACTATTCCAATCAATAGAAAAAGAGGGAATCCTCCCTAACTCATTTTATGAGGCCAGCATCATCCTGATACTAAAGCCTGGCAGAGACACAACCAAAAAAGAGAATTTTAGACCAATCTCTTTGATGAACATCGATGCAAAAATCCTCAATAAAATACTGGCGAACCGAATGCAGCAGCACATCAAAAAGCTTATCCACCATGATCAAGTGGGCTTCATTCCTGGGATGCAAGGCTGGTTCAACATACGCAAATCAATAAATGTAATACAACATATAAACAGAACCAAAGACAAAAACCACATGATTATCTCAATAGATGCAGAAAAGGCCTTTGACAACATTCAATAACACTTCATGCTAAAAACTCTCAATAAATTAGGTATTGATGGGACATATCTCAAAATAATAAGAGCTATGACAAACCCACAGCCAATATCATACTGAATGGGCAAAAGCTGGACGTATTCCCTTTGAAAACAGGCACAAGACAGGGATGCCCTCTCTCACCACTCCTATTCAACATGGTGTTGGAAGTTCTGGCCAAGGCGATCAAGCAGAAGGAAATAAAGGGTATTCGATTAGGAAAAGAGGAAGTCAAATTGTCCCTGTTTGCAGATGACATGATTGCATATCTACAAAACCCCATTGTCTCAGCCCAAAATCTCCTCAAGCTGATAAGCAACTTCAGCAAAATCTCAGGATACAAAATCAATGTACAAAAATCACAAGCATTCTTATACACCAATAACATACAAACAGAGAGCCAAATCATGAGTGAACTCCCATTCACAATTGCTTCAAAGAGAATAAAATACCTAGGAATCCAACTTACAAGGGATGTGAAGGACCTCTTCAAGGAGAACTACAAACCACTGCTCAGTGAAATAAAAGAGGATACAAACAAATGGAAGAACATTCCATGCTCATGGGTAGGAAGAATCAATATTGTGAAAATGGCCATACTGCCCAAGGTAATTTATAGATTCAATGCCATCCCCATCAAGCTACCAATGACTTTCTTCACAGAATTGCAAAATACTACTTTAAAGTTCATGTGGAACCAAAAAAGAGCCCACATCGCCAAGTCAACCCTAAGTCAAAAGAACAAAGCTGGAGGCATCACGCTACCTGACTTCAAACTATACTACAAGGCTACAGTAACCAAAACAGCATGGTACTGGTACCAAAACAGAGATATAGATCAATGGAACAGAACAGAGCCCTCAGAAATAATACCGCATATCTACAACTATCTGATCTTTGACAAACCTGACAAAAACAAGGAATGGGGAAAGGATTCCCTATTTAATAAATAGTGCTGGGAAAACTGGCTAGCCATATGTAGAAAGCCGAAACTGAATCTCTTCCTTACACCTTACACAAAAATTAATTCAAGATGGATTAAAGACTTAAATGTTAGACCTAAAACCATGAAAACCCTAGAAGAAAACCTAGGCAATACCATTCGGGACATAGGCATGGACAAGGGCTTCATGTCTAAAACACCAAAAGCAATGGCAACAAAAGCCAAAATAGACAAATGGGATGTAATTAAATTAAAGAGCTTCTGCACAGCAAAAGAAACTACCATCAGAGTGAACAGGCAACCTACAGAATGGGAGAAAATTTTTGCAACCTACTCATCTGACAAAGGGCTAATATCCAGAATCTACAATGAACTCAAACAAATTTACAAGAAAAAAACAAACAACCCCATCAAAAAGTGGGTGAAGGATATGAACAGACACTTCTCAAAAGAAGACATTTAAGGAACCAAAAAACACATGAAAAAATGCTCATCATCACTGGCCATCAGAGAAATGCAAATCAAAACCACAATGAGATACCATCTCACACCAGTTAGAATGGCCATCATTAAAAAGTCAGGAAACAACAGGTGCTGGAGAGGATGTGGAGAAATAGGAACACTTTTACACTGTTGGTGGGACTGTAAACTAGTTCAACCATTGTGGAAGTCAGTGTGGCGATTCCTCAGGGATCCAGAACTAGAAATACCATTTGACCCAGCAATCCCATTACTGGGTATATACCCAAAGGATTATAAATCATACTGCTATAAAGACACATGCACATGTATGTTTATAGCGGCACTAATTCACAATAGCAAAGACTTGGAACCAACCTAAATGTCCAACAAGGATAGACTGGATTAAGAAACTGTGGCACATATACACCATGGAATACTATGCAGCCATAAAAAATGATGAGTTCATGTCCTTTGTAGGGACATGGATGACACGGGAAACCATCATTCTCAGGAAACTATTGCAAGGACTAAAAACCAAACACTGCATGTTCTCACTCATAGGTGGGAATTGAACAATGAGAACACCTGGACACAGGAAGGGGAACATCACACACTGGGGACTGTCGTGGGGTGGGGGGAGGGATAGCATTAGGAGATATACCTAATGCTAAATGACAAGTTAATGGGTGCAGCACCCCAACATGGCACATGTATACATATGTAACAAACGTGCACGTTGTACACATGAACCCTAAAACTTAAAGTATAATAATAATACAAAAAGAATGCTGAAAATAGGCCCCTAAACTGTCCTGGCTTCTGAGGTTTCCACTGAGAAGTCTACTATTGCCTGATGGGGTTTCCTTTGTATGCGACTTGCCCTTTTTCTCAAGCTGCCTTTATTATTTTTTCATTGATTGACCTGGGACAGTCTGGTGATAATATGCCTTGGTGATGTTCATTTTGTGTAGTATCTTGAAAATGTCTTCTGGATTTCTTGTATCTGGACAGTTACATCTAGCAAGATTAGGGAAATTTCCTTAAATTATTCCCTCGAATACAGTCTCCAGGTTGTCTGCTTTTTCTCCTTTTCTTGCAGGAATGCCAGTAATTCATAAGTTTGCTCACTTTACATAATCTCATATTTCTTGAAGACTTTGTTAATTTATCAAAATTCCTTTTCATTTTTGTCTCACTGGGTTAGTTAAAAAAAATTGGTCTTTAAGTTCTGAAATTTTTCCTTCTGTTTGGTCCAGTCTATTGATAAAAATTTCAATTATATTTTGAAATTCACTGAGTGAGGTTTTCAATTTCAGAAGCTCTGACTAATATCTTTTTTTGTTTGTTTGTTGAGATGGAGTCTCACTCTGTCACCAGCCTAGAGTCCGGTGGCATGATCTCAGCTCACTGCAACCTCTGCCTCCTGGGTTCAAGCAATGCTCCTGCCTTAGCTTCCCAAGTAGCTGGGATTACAAGTGCCCAACACCACGCCCAGCTAATTTTTGTATTTTTAGTAGAGACAACGTTTCACCATGTTGGCCAGGATGGTCTCCATCTCCTGACCTCACAATCCACCTGCATCAGCCTCCCGAAGTGCTGGGATAATAGGCGTGAGCTCTAATATCTTTTTAAGACATTTATCTCTTCCTTCATTTCCTGGATTGCTTTAGAAATTTCTTTGTGTTGATTTTCAACTTTGTGTTGATCTCACTGAGCTTCTTTGTAACCCATGCTTTGAATTCTTTATCTGTCATTTCTGAGTTTCCATTTTGCTATTTAAAAACCTTGTTTCAAATATCTCTTCTTTTTGTTCCAAATAGCTCTTAATTAACAAAAATTTACTGAGCATCTACTATGGGCAAACATGGGAAATCTAAACATGCACGACTCTCAATCATAGCTTAGGATGACTTAAGAATATAACAGAAAACACAAGCATATACAGAAGAAACTCAACTCAACATTACAGTGCCTTTTTAAAGGTTATGCAGAAAGTCCTTGGAGACACCACAAAGGGCCAGGCGCAGTGGCTCATGCCTGTAATCCCAACACTTTGGAAGACCGAGGCAGGCAGATTACTTGAGGTCAGGAGTTCGAGACCAACCTGGCCAAAATAGCGAAACCTCATCTCTACTAATAATACAAAAATTAGCTTGGCATGGTGGCACATGCCTGTAATCCCAGCTACTCGGGAGGCTGAGGCATGAGAATCACTTGAACCTGGGAGGCAGAGGTTGCAATTAGACGAGGTCGCGCCACCGTACTCTAGCCTGGGCGACTGAGGGAAACCATGTCTCACAAAGGAATGCCTGAAGGAGTGTATGGCGAGCACACTGGGTCAGAGCAGCAGATTCCACTCCAGCTGATCTCCATAACCACTGGAGGAGCTGCTGTCCCTCCCACTATCAATTTCTGTATATTTTTACACTACAAAACAAAGTGTAATTATTTAGAAGCATTCTAGGACAACGTATGTGTAGAAAATAAATAAATAAAATTTTTGCAATCACCTCTTTCAACACTGCCATCTTTCAGATAAAATGAGAACAGGCCTCAACCCAGATACTGAATCAAAATCTTTGGGGGAATAGGACCGAAAGTATATATTAAAAAATAAAACACAAGTTCCCATAATCCTCAAGGTGTGAGACCCACTGTGTTGGACAATAAGGGAAAGAGCATTCTAACGTGAAGGAAGCACTGGGACATGAAAGCGCAAATGAGCACAGAGTGGAAAGGGATCTTGAAAGATGAGGCTGGAAGGTGGATGGTTCCGAAGTGAGGGGCTTTTTATGCCACGCCAAGGCATTTGAGCCCTTAGTGATGACAAAACCATTGAAGATTTTTAAAATAAGAAAGTGATGTGACTGGCCCTCTGCTTCCACAAAGGAAGGAATGGGACACTGAATGTGTAGGAGCAGCAGGTCAGAGGCTGCCATTCCAGTCCCCGTGAGAAAGGAAGGCCTGGAGCTGCTGGAGGATGGAAGAGAGGACAAATTCAAAGAGTACTTGGGACTGGATCTGTCAGGACCAGTCACCAGATGAGGGGGGAATAAAAATTGGGAACGTTCATGGATGATGACAACATTAATCAAGATTGGGAAATGCAGGGAGGAAGAGTAGTTCCAGGGGAGGAATGAATTCCACCTCAGATATGCTTAGTTTGAGAGCATCCAGGGGACATGTGTGCACACTCCACATGTGGTTTGGGAAGACTGGTCTGGAGTCATCAAGACAAATGTGAATCTGGAAGTGATGGACACAGCTGAAGTAAAGCTACAGAAAGACAAGACGTAAGGCAGAATCCTAAAGACCTGCAAAGGACACATCCAAGGCCAAGTACCAAGAGTGGCAGAAGACCAATCTTTTAAGAAGCATAAGAATGAGTACCCCTGGAGGGTGGGAGGTCAAGAAGCAGTGGTCACTGTCTAATGTCATAGGACACAAAGTCCAAACCCAGCCATCTGATTTGGCAACTGCAACTTTATTGATGACATTAGTGAGAGTCAAGAGGCAGAAAGCCACATTTTATAGATGAGGAGATTAGGTCTCAGTGCTTAAGTCACCTATCTAAAGTCATGAAGCTTAAGTCACACATTTATCCGGTAACTGCCAGGATAACTGTACAGGAGGTGCGAAGACATGGTTCTGAAAGAACAAGGGGACGAAGTCACAGACACAAAGCTGGAGTATAACTGATTAAATGCTAGCCAAGCAAAGACCTAGGAGCAACCCAGAGGAAGTAGCGGTCAATTCCCTGACAGGAAGCGGGTTAGCAGGGAGCGGGGAGCCTCCCAAAAGCATACCTGGTACTGGGCCTTATAACTGAGCTAGGAAGGACAAGGACAGCCAGACCATGGCAAGGGCTATAGGAAGAGGGAGCAGCATCATTCATATCAAGAAAAAATCTGTAGGACATTCAGATGAAGAAGTCAAGACTATTACTTCACTAGAAAAGATGAGAAGAAATACAAACCCAGACATTCAAATAACTTCTGAAAGGTCTTCAATGTAAAACTTTCCCAAACAAAAGTATCTTAATTATCCTTTTAAGGGTGGGGCAGGACTGGGGAGGCAAATGCATGCAGCAGAGACAGAGACAGACAGTGAGAGAGAACACAAGAAATTGTACCTCCAAAAATCAAAAGGGAAGTTTTTTGCCCTGAAGACTAACACACAGCTATGGTTTTTATATATATATATAATATTATATAAAATTTAAAATAGACAAATGTTATTACCTTTCATGAAATCTAAGTTAACCTCAATGCTCATGTGAGATCAGTGCTATTTCCACTTTAAAAGGAAACAGCAAGGATGGCAGATTTGAGACCTCAACCTCTGGGCTCTCCATCTTACACAGTTTTCCTTTTAGCTCCAAAGTTGAACCTGATCTTACTATTTCCTTATTTTTACTAAAGGTGCTTACACTTTAATTAAAGTGTGGCTGAGAAAATATAAAAATGTTATTCCCAAATTCACATTCTGTCTCTACAATAGATTGTATATTTTCTCTATCTTTTTAGGCTTTAAATTTCCTCCCTCTTACTTGAGAAGGGAGTTTCTGGCATGTTCAAAATCCATATCTAACCATACACTTATACTTAATTGAGCAATTTTCTGAGCACATTGAAAGCGTATCACTGTTCAATATGATAGCCTCTAGCCACATGCCCAACAACTTTCACATATGCCCAACAAAAGCTTGTTAATTACCTCTACATCAGAATTAAGCATTCTACAATAAGCCAAAAATTAACATAATAGACTAAAAAGACTTTAAATTTCAAGGTAGCTCAAAGTGATTACAATCTTCAACAAATCAATAAAAGCAGCCAAAAAAAATCAATTGTTACATCCACATCCCTACTGATGGAATACAAAATGTGTTTAATGTTATTTTTTTAATAACAAATGGATTTTGGATAACATACATTCTTAACCAGTCCCTTCCAAGGTGAATGGCCAGTCTTTGTGAGACCCTGCTTCGATGGGAAGGGGAGTGGGGAGGCATGAAGTATACAACCTGATGCCAAAGATCAAATTGCATATCAGAGTCCAAAATGCACACCAAACTATATACTGATCATTGAGCAATTTTCTAAACAGATCTGTACTATTCAATACAATAGCCACTAGCCACACGGGGCCATGAGCACTTGTATGTGGCTATTAGAAATTCAGGTGTGTTTTAAATGCTAAATACATGACAGACTTGGAAAAAATAGTATAGATAGACAGAACAACCATCAGTTTCAAGGGCCCCGTGCTGGAATCTAAGTCTAGCTGTTTAATAATCACTCAGACAGCTAATCAGAAATAGATTATTGGATACTAGCTCCAAAACTTTTTATTCTCCAAGTTTGAAATGGGACTCTGAATTATTTTTAAATTTCCCAGGCAAAACTCTTGTGTAACTATGTTTAGAAAACAAGTGTCCTCATCAACAAAGCTCTTGGCCACAAACCAACCTCAAAGTCAATAAGAGATGATAGGACCCAAAGGCAAAGGAATGAACCACTTTTTAAATCTTTATAATACAAATTAAACAGAAATAAGACACCATTATTCACCCACCAGATTGCCCAAATTTTAAAGTCTCACAATACCAAGGTAGACTGTGATGCAGAGCAATGGGATTTTTCACACAGGGCCAAAAATTACTTTAGAAAAAAGCTCAGTATTTTCTTACAGGATTGAAAATAGTCCTATCCGTGACCAACCACTCCAATACCCATGTTTAACATGGGGTAGGAGATACATGAACAAGAATATTCAACATGGTGTTGTTCATCATAGCCAAATGTGAAAAAAAAAAAACATTAACAGCAAAATGGCTAAATATATTGTGGTATATCCACATATGAGAAACTACACAGAAAAATCAAAGTGAAAGAACTATAACTCCTTACAAAAATATAAACTGAATTCAACACATAATGTTGTGCAGAAGAAACCACACATCCCTTGAATCAATTCAGAATACATTATAACATATAAACCTATTTCACAGAAGTTCCAAAAAGCAAGTAATAAACCATTTGTCTAGGAATGCCTACAAAATTCATAAAATTATAAAGAAGAACATGAAAGTGATTACCACTGAAGTAATTAAAGTATTACCTATGAAAGGAGAGAACAGGTTACAATAGTGACAGACAAACAAGGAACTTTTGTGGGCTGGTAATACTCTACTTTTTGCCCAGGGTGGTTACACAAATATTGGCTTTTTAGTTTTTTGTTAAATCTTATGTATTAGACTCAAATATAGGTAATGGCTATAATAAAACAGAGGTTCACACAACTGTCCAAAGCAGATAACCCTGCTCAAAGAGCTTCACTTGAATAGAGGGAAAAAGCACACCATTCTTGGATAGGAAGACTCAGAATCATAAAGATGTTCATTTCTCCTTACATTAATCATTAAATTTAAGTCCATACAATAAAAATGTCAATAGGCTTTTTCAAAAAGAAAAGTCAATTTAAAAATTAATAGAGAAATATAAACGTTTGAGACAGCCAAGAAATTTGTAATGACGGTGGATTGACTGCACTTTCAAAGACTAGAACAAGTTTTTTTAAAAGCTAGAATGATGACCAGATAAACAGATCAATAAAATATAACTGGAATTCCCGAGACAGAGCCAAACACATAACGGGTATTCAGAATACGATAAAGGTAATATCTGAAATGTTTTGAGTGTAACACAAAATTTGGAAGCAATTTTTAAAATTAGTACAATTCCATTACATAAATATAAAAATATCCCTCATGGCAAAATACGGTAAGCAAAGTCAAAGGACAAACAAACTTAAAAGCAACAGTATGTCACATCGCCAAGAGCTAATTTCCTTAATATATCTAAAGTTCCTACGTATCAATAATAAAACAGTAACCATAAAATAGAAAAATAGGTAGAGTATAGGCACAGTCAGCTCTGAGAAAAAAGAATTACAAATGACTCATTCATATGAAAAGATGCCCAAACTCTATAATAAGAGAAATGGAAGTTAAAAATCAGAATAAAATAACATTTTCACCTATCAGATAAACTTTAGTAGCACTCTGCACTGGTGAGTGTATAAGGAAACAGGCACACTAAAACATTGTTGGTAAAAGTATATATCGATATAACATTAATGGAGAATAATTTAGAAATGTGAGAGATGATGTATTTACATTTATGCATACGTACTTCAGCACTGATATAATAGGAAAACTGGAAAAGACGGGGACTACTAAAGCATGTTACATTCAGTCGATGGAATGAATGCTCTACAGCCAACACAAAGAATGAGGCAGTCCCGTGAGTACTAACATGAAATGGTCTTTTAGATATCCATAGCAGCAGATCTTTTTCCGTGTTGGCTTCACTACTGGTAGAGTCAACTTTGGTAAGGTAATTCAGAACATCTAATTCAAGAACTATGACCTCCCCATAAATACTGAAGATGAATTCAAAGCTACCGACTGGGGAAAGAGCTTTTTATAAACCACCAGAAAAATCTACAAATTACCTAGAAAAAAAAATAACATTCTGCAGAAAAAAATCAAATTTAACTAAAATCACCCAAAAGTGAATTTTTACTGCACTTGCACCCTAACCTGTCTCCTCATCCTACCAAATCTGCCTCCTTTCCTCCTGGATCTCCTATTTTACTTAATGGGGTCACTTCTACCCAGCTCCTCAAGCTAGAAACAAGAGCCTTTATTCATATTTTCTGGGCTCCCAAAATACTTTTAAAATAATTTCTGTAAGCACTTATATTAAATTGTCACTGGCCTATAAGGTTGACTTTCCCTTTAGACTGTGAGCTTCTTAAGGCTTGGGAACAATTTTATTCATCTTTGCATTCCTACCAATCCCTGAGTGGAAGGCCTGGCTCCATTTGCGCTTTTCATTCACTGAAAGAAAAAATGAGGGAGGTGGAGAATCATGCCTCAAGAGTTTGCTTAAAGTCAAGGGGAGCAGACTAATAAACAGTTCATATTTACCTTCCATCCTTCCTAAAGGGCTTAAAGCTCTTAATATTAATTGCTACAATTAGAAACTCTATAACTACAAATGTAAAATAAATACAAGAAGCATAAAGACACCTTATTCAACATTCAGTAAGTACTTCTTGTATAAGTACAATGGATGAACACAGACATGGTTGTCCCTGCACTCACAAAACTTACGGGCCAGTAAAAGGACAATTAAATGAACAATACGAATGATGATAACTAAATCTTTTATTACATAGAGAACAAGCATCATGAGTACACAAATTAGAGAGATTTATTTGACATTCCTCTCTCAGGGCTCTTTCTTGTCTCCTGAATTATATGGCCACTGTGCATTCTAATCCCACATAAACCAAACACACTCAGTTCAGCCAGTGAGAGGCCCTATTCTGCCAGGACAGGCCTATAGATGTCACACAACATCCTCTCTTCCTCCCCAGACAATCCCAGACAACGGCACAGAGAACTGCCAGGCTACAGCCCAAACATCCTTAAACTCCATGGTAAACTGATGATGATAAAAACAGCCAGAGAGTAATTAACTCACAAATCCCCAAGTGTATTCTCAGATCATCCACATGAACCAAAAAGCAGTGAACTTTTCCAAATGCACAAAAACAGAAGCAGAAAGCAAGTGATTTAATCAAGACAACACAGAGATTAAAGGTAGGCATCTACCTACCACCTGAATGAGTGTTTGTCTCTTTTGATCTGTGTCTTAACCAACTATACAAAAATGTGTTGTTAAATACCTGCAAGCTCCTGTTTTATCTTACGGAGATCACCACATTATTCCAAGTTTAGAAGGTACTGCCAATATGTGTAATCTTTTCTTGCTATTGCTTGATGTCATTAAAATATTAAGCATGAGCTGAACAGCAATTCTAAATCACAAGTTCTTGACTTTCAAGCTATATAGTGATATGTGGCAAATCAGCGGCAAGAGATCAACATAGATTCTTGCATAATGTGTGATCAACATAGATTCTCTTATGTTGTGCTGAGAAGGCAAGACTCAATATGGAGTCTGGATACACGGACTGCTCTAGGGCTAGGGAGAAGGCCACCGATGGAAGACCATCTATGCATCTCTGAATACAGACTGCCAGAGTATCAAATTTTATACTAACTTCAAGGTGAATGTTAAATAGCCCTACAGGGCTGATAACAAAAGTCGCCATAATAAAGTAGTCAGAAGCAACAATTGTGAATCATAGAAAAGCAGCTCAGTTTGGGTGTGCTACAAGTAATTTACACTAATGAAAATCAAAATAGTCAAGTTTATGAACAATTTAATAAAGATTATTCCTAAAACATTACTCTTGCCCTCACATTTCTAGGAAAAAAACAGTAGAGATACAACTAGTTTGCTGGGAACTACATATAACACAGTGAACACAAGTGAGAATGTGTGTCATATGAATGCCACCTAGCATATCAAAGTAGGCTGACACTGCAGATCTGAAGCAAGCAGCTCTCTAACACCTAATAAATCCTAAATACAAACCCCTGTTCCTACCTCGACCAAGTAACCTCTGGCATTTACAAATTCTTTCTTAATATGAAAATAAGAATAATCCCTGTCTAGGTTTGTAAACAATGAAATTTATAAAGATAACGAAAAAGAAAAACAAACAAACATACACTTCGGATCCTTTGATCAACATGGTCTGCCTACCTGGACAACTGGATGAGGTGGAGCAGGTTCAGAACCCACTGGGAGAACTCCAATACAAGGCAAGAAGACAAGTAAACAGGCCATTATTTAATGTAAAGAAACTGGAACCATCACACATTGATGGTGAGAATGTAAAATGGTACAGTCACTTTGGAAAACAGCTCCTCAAAATGCTAGGCACAGTTATCCTATGACCCAGCAATTCCACTAGCAGGTATACATACAAAAGAACTGAAAACGTAAGCGTCTACACAAATGTTCACAGCAGCATTATTCATAATTGCGAAAATGTGAAAACAACCCAAATGTCCATCAACAGACAGACAAATAAAATGTGGTATATCCATATAATGGAAGGTTTGGCAATAATAAGAAATGCATGATGATATGCAAAGATAGATAAACCTTGAAAACATGCTAATGAAAGAAGTCAGACACAAAAGACCGCACATCGTATGATCCCACTCATATAAAATGTCTAGAATAGGCAAATCTATAGAGACAGAAAGTAGATGAGTGGTTGCTTAAGACTGAGGGGCTTGGGAAAAATGGGGAGTGACTGCTAATAGGTGCAAGGTTTCTTTTGGTGACGGAAATGTTACAGATTAGACAGTGGTGATAGCTGCACAACTGTGAATACATTAAAACCATTGAACTGTACACCTTAAATGGGTAAGTCCTATGGTATGTGAATTATATCTTGATAAAGCTATTAATATCTGTTGTTATTATCTTTAAATAATTACAGCTTTCAACCATCAAATGATATGTCTTATCAAGATGAAGTCTGGATATGTTGTCACCCCAACAGCTACAATCCATGTAGTTCACAAAGTCCTGTCACAGCCCCCAGTCCCCATGACCAAGAGTCTTCCCCAGGGCATTTCTTCCCAGAGAAGATGCTCTCTCTTCCTAGGATCACAAGTGGAGCTGGTTTCAATTGGGGCTGCTTCTGTTACAAGAAAAAATGGGCCAACACTCAAAGAAAAGCAGAATGAGAGAGGGAATGGGGCAGTGGGATAAGGAGGAAAGGGGAAAGAGGAAGGGGAGAAAGGAGGAGACACAGAGAAGAAGAGCACAGTATTTATTGTTGGAGTGTCTGTATCCAGCCATGCTGCCTAGTTTAAAGTGGGTTTCTGTAATTTGCTTTTAGGGGAGTCTTAATATGTTATTTCACAACAAACTCTTTCCTCATTTAACTGATGAACTTTCTAAGGATCTATACACAAGTTAAACTAAATCCTGGGCCTTTTTTGTTTAACAAAAAGACATATGAAACATTGGAAAGAGCACATATAGCTCAGTGGTTAAATGAAGTCAGACAGACTTAGATTCAAATGTGAGTCCTAGGCTTACCTAAGTGACCTTGGGTACACACTATTTAACTTCTCCAAACCTTAGTTGCCTCTTCTGTAAAATGGGAGTCCTAGGTTTGGTTTCCTTACACACAGGCCACTGTCCGGATTAAATGAGATAACCCATGGCAGGGTCTCAGTACAGTACCTGGCATATGAAAACACAAATATATGACCCACCATTATTAGTGGTAAACTCATGATTTATCTCAGATAGAGCATAGAAACATTTTGTTTTAAAGCAAAGATAGTATGAATAAGACTAGTAGTTAAGACCTGGAGAAAGCTGTACCATGCTTCACAAAAAAATACTTCTCATTCATTTGGAGAGCATTATTTTTAAGATATGTTAGAAACTAAACCTAGCAATGGTAAATACAACAGCCAGAACCAAAAATGCTAATTCATAAAAATCAATTCCGGTTCTTACCTAACCTTGTCCAATACATACTTTAGTGAGAGTTACTTCTGCTTAGCCTTCAGTCTGAAATCACTTTTGAAAACCACTCCCCACTTGCAAATAAGGCAGTTTTAGATAACTATTTAGATTGCTAAGCTTTGTGTTCTTCTATGACACTGAATATTATTGCATCCACATGAGAGAATTCCCTCCATTCATTTACTGCCTCTAGATATCAATAACTTGGCTCAGACATAAGTTGTCCCCAAAAGTGACCCTGTGATCACCCAGCGGAGTTTATTCATTCATTCAACAAAGATTTAGTGAGACCCTACTATGTGCCAGGTTCTGTACTAGGTACTAGAGATGCAGAGAATAAAACAGATACCTCTTCTCTCTGTTCTCATGAGGACCTGTTGCCTCCTCATCAGAATATTAACCACACTGATTTCTGATTTCCTAATTACTTCTCTGTAATCCCTACAGAGACTCTAAGCAAACCTGAGGTCAGGGACCATAGCAAATCTGATTTTCATGGTATCACATTGTTTTGAATAATAAGTCATGGAAAAAAAATTGAAATAGAATGAGTTGTCTGCACAGTGTAGCCACAATATAGCTATTTGCATGGTCAGAGACTCATGCAGAGCAAACTAGGAAGTGTGTAGAGAGACATAGGCTTTACAGGTCACTGAGACTCCCATCAGTGCCAAATATAGCCTGCCACTGATGTCCTGGCTACATCTAGAGCTTGATCCAAATTATATGATACAGGCTGGGCACGGTGGCTCACGCCTGTAATCCCAGCACTCTGGGAGGCCGAAGTGGGCAGATCACAAGGTCAGGAGATCGAGACCATCCTGGCTAACACGGTGAAACCCCATCTCTACTAAAAAAAATACAAAAAATTAGCCAGGTGCAGTGGCGGGTGACTGTAGTCCCAGCTACTCGGGAGGCTGAGGCAGGAGAATGGCATGAACCTGGGAGGCGGAGTTTGCAGTGAACTGAGATCGCACCACTGCACTCCAGCCTGGGCAATAGAGCGAGACTCCATCTCAAAAAAAACAAAAAAAGCAAAAAAAAAAAAAAAACAAATTATATGATATAGATATAAAATTATATGATAGATATAAAATATACATTTATTTTTATAAATACACATATTAGATTATCTTTTCACTGAAAATATGTCTATATAAGGTAAGGAAGAATAAAACTCCCCATAGATTAGCTAATATAGAATTTCTTAGGTGAAACGCACCAATTCCAGAAAAAGCATGAACTACTACAACTCACCCAATATGAATTTAAATAGCGCTATAACTAGCTGTTAAGAAAACTGAATTTGTAACTTAGAATCTCATGGAAAAAAATCTCTAGGCCAGCCGGGCGCAGTGGCTCACGCCTGTAATCCCAGCACTTTGGGAGGCTGAGGCAGGTGGATCACCTGAGGTCCAGAGTTCGAGACCAGCCTGACCAACATAGTGAAACCTGGTCTCTACTCAAAATACAAAAAATTAGCTGTGCGTGGTGATGCACACCTGTAATCCCAGCTACTGAGGCTGAGGCAGGAGAATCACTTGAACCCGGGAGACAGAGGTTGCAGTGAGCCAAAGTTGTGCCATTGCACTCCAGCCTGGGCAACAAGAGCAAAACTCTATCTCAAAAAAAAAAAAAAAAAATCTCTAGAACCAGATAATTTTACTGGAGAATTCTATCAAATGTTTAAAAAAGAATTAACACTGGTTTTATACAATCCCTCCCAGAAAACAGAAGAGGAAGGAATACAGCTCACTTCAATAAAGGGAGTGTTCTAGACTTAAAGAGACTAAAGAGACATGAGAACTAAATGCAACCTGTAATTCCAAATTAGATCCTGTTGCTAAACAGAATTTGATGAGATAACTGGTAAAACTTGAATAAAGTCAAAGATGTGATGATGGAAATGTATTGATTTTCTCATTTTGATGGTCATTTTGATATTACACAGCAGAACGTCCTTTTTGTAGGAAAATACCACAAAATATTCAGAAGCGATGGGTCACCAAGTCAGCAACTTACTCTCAAATGGTTCAGGAAAAAGAAAATGTTCTCTGAATTGTACTCATAACCTTCCTGTAAATTTAATAGTTTTAAAACAAAAAAAATACTTCTTAAAAATATAGAAGGCTATCTTTATGATCTCAGGATATAGAAGAATTTCCTAAACTAGGTATAAAAATATTGCAAATCATGAATGTTATAAATTCAGTAACATGAAAATTAAGAACTTTATAAATGGAACATTATTCAGCTTTTCAAAAGGAAAGAAATTCTGGCTTTTATGAGTCACATAACATACATCATATGTGACAACATGGGTGAACCCTGAAGACATATGCTAACTCAAATACGCCTCTCACAAAAAGACAAACACTGTAAATTTCCACTTATATGAGGTATCTAGAACAGTCAAATTCATAGAAACAAAAGGCCAGCAGCTGGGCCTGGGGGAAAATAGGGAGTTGTTTAATTAATATATGGTTTCAGTTCTGTAAGATGAAAAAGTCCTGGAGATCTATACTATTCAACACTGTGAATACACTTATCACTACTGAACTGTGCACTTTAAGATGGTTAAGATGGCAAATTTCATGTTTATTACCACATACATATATACATTTGTTGACAACACTATGAAGAAAGAAAAGAAATAACACAATATTGCAGAAGTCACTCCTCTCTGGGATGGGATCTAAAAAGCGCACACAGGGAACTTAAAAAATTATTTTCCTTAAGTTTGAATACAAGTGGCTTTCATCATCCTCTAAAAGGATACCTCTTACAAATTTAATTTTTAAAATCAACTCCCCAGGAAAGGGAAGATGTACCAGTACAAAGAGCTCTAAAAATAAATAAAGAACTAAAAGAGAGGGAAGGGAAAAAGGAAAGAACCAGGAATTCTCCCAATATTATTAACTTTAAAGTCTATTTTCTAAATAATAAAGGATCAATTTCTGTACAACAACTTAAAGTTATAAGTGGTACTGATCAAATTAGACATAACTTTACATAACTACCAAATATCTTTTTAAAATACGGAGCCAAATAATATCAAACCCTCAGCCTCCATATATTACTCACCAAAATAGGAGGAGTCAGACAGGACAGTGGCAGTTCTTGGTGGTCTGACCGAGGGGAAGCAGAAAGATGTGCTGAGGGCCAGCGTTCTGCCTGGAGAAAGATGGAAGCTGGCAACTACACAAAACACAGTTTGTTCAGAGGCCTCCCACTCCTGACTGGTTTCCCTCTAAGACAAAAAAAAAGGTAAGTCTCAAAAATATATGCACATAGTTCCTTAGGGGGAAAAATTAAATGTCTAATTTTTCTTCTCAATAGCTTTAAGACATGCAAATCAAATTCTGATTTTTCTACTGTTCAACTGGCTATATTAGCTGGGACTCAGGTCAGATACAGATGGGTCACTGATGCTGATTGAAAATCACCTATATTTTACTCTTATTTTTATTCACAATGCTTTCAGGAAAAAAACAAGTTTGATTTAAATTTTTCTCATCTTATTTTTACTCACAATGCTTTCAGGAAAAAAACAAGTTTGATTTAAATTTTTCTCATCATTCTACTCAAATGACCACAGGCTCTTTATTCTATCAAACGAAATTCTTATTCTGAAAAATACAACAGAATCCTTTAAAGATAAAATGTGCAACCTCCAAATAGAATCTTGAGTCCTGCCCCATACCCTGAACTCCAGACTCACATTTTCAGTGGTCTCCACATTTCTACTTCAAAGTCTAGCAAGCATCTGAAACTTAACACAGTCGAAAGGAAAATCTTTCATATTCACCTTTTCTCATATTCCAACAGCCACTTCTCTTCCAGGCAGGTGCAAAAAGGCTGTCATATTTACCTTCCACTGAGCTGTTAACATTTAAACTGTCCATGGATGACAAAGCTAAAAGAGCACTGACTGTAACACTCCTTCTGGGGCCGCGGGGCCCACACAGAGTTTTGCTCCTGCCGGCACCCAAAAGCACTCAACCCGGCTCCTGCACTCACTTACCTGTGTGTTCCCTCCCACGGGGGATTGAGCACAGGGGGTTCCAGTGAGTGGGGTCTGCCCCTGCCAGCGCCTAAGTGGCCGGCTACTTCCGGCACCCACATCTCAGTTCCCACCAGCAAAGGGGTCAGGGAAATTATCCTGCTTCACTACCTCAGCCAGGTGACCAAATTAACATCAACAATGATCAGTCACACTGAAAGCACATACCCTTTGTATGATGTGATGAAAACGACACTTCATCTTTGTGGTCTTCCTCCCAAACACCCATAAGACCAGATATATCATAAGAAATACATTTGATAAATCCCACTTGAGGGACATTCTACAAAATGCATGACCAGTAGTCCTCAAAGCTGACAAGGTTAACAAAAAAGAAAGGAAAGTCTGAGAAACTGCCACAGTCTAAAGGAAGCTAAGGAGACACAACGACTAAATGTAATATGGTAACCTACATAAGATACAGGAACACAAAAAGGGCCTTGTTATAAACTGCATGTTTGTGGCCCGCCCAGAATCTTCATACGTTGAAGCTTTAACCCCGAATGTAATGGTATTTGGAGACAGGGCGTTTGGGAGGTAATCAGGATTCGATAAAGTCCTGAGGGCAGGGCCCTGGCCTGATGGGATTAGTGCCCTTATAAAGAGACACAGAGACCTTGTTCTTTCTCTCTTTCAGCAAGAACACACCTAGGAAAGGGGACTGTGCCCCCCTGCCAGCCAGGAAGAGAGTCCTCACTGGAACCCAATCATGCTGGCACCCAGATCTCAGAGTTCCAGCCTCCGGATCTGTGAAAAAATAAATTTCTGTTGTTTAATCCACGCAGTCTATGGTATTTTGTTACGGCAGCTAACTAATACAGACCTTAAGTAAAAACTAAAGAAATCAATCAAGTATAGAATTTAGTCAATAATAATGTATCATTAGTTGCAACAAATGACAATACTAATGTAACACGTTAACAATAGAAAAAAGTGGATGTAAGTTATTTGGGAAGTCTCTCTACTATTTTCACAACTTTCTGTAAATTTAAAACTTTCCTAAAATACAAAGTGTATTTCTAAAAATCCGATGGCTTCCTATCATATTTTTATTATAACCAAAGGCCTCCCAATCTCTTTCACTCATCATCTAATACTTACACCTTGCTCACTCTGGTCTCCTATGTTCACCTTTACAAGGGTTACAAAGTGTGAGTTATGCAAGTGTACACATTTGTCAAAATTGATCAAACTGCACACTTAAGGTCTATGCATTTCACCATATATGTTATACTTCAATTACAATTATTTTAAAATATATGATTGCAAAATGAATACTCTGATGACCTAAGAAGTACCATTGAATTTGGTGGCTGCAAACACTAACATTTCTTTTGCTTTGGAATCTGCAATTTGGCATGGTTCAGCATGGATACCTCATTGCTTCTCTATTTGCCATCAGCCAGGGACTGGTATTATCTAAAGGCTCACTAACTCATATATCAGATGGTGGATGCTGGCTGTCACCTGAGACTTTAGCAGGGCCTGGAGGTTCAAACACCTATACAAGGCATCTTTTTATGCCCTGAGCTTCCTCACAATATGGTGGCTGTATTACAAAAACTTTATATTCGGTGTGACTCTAATTTTGTTTAAATATACACACACGTTCTAAAAAAATTAACAAAAGTTTTCTCTGGAGTGAAGGAAAATGAGTGATTTTTAAACTTTCAGTTATACGTTTTTATTTTATAAATTTTATACAATAAAATGTATTACCTTCTAAATCAGATGAAAAAATTCAGTTCCCTATTAGGGTACATATACATTAGTGAAAACACAAATGAAACTGGAAATGCAGAAGTGTCAAATACATTTACATGTTATAAAAAAAGAATCCACTCATAAACAGTAAAAACATTATTGAATACTTCACTCCACCTTACTTTTTTTTTTTTTTTTTTTTTTTCAGAGACGGAGTTTCACTCTTGTTGCCCAGGCTGGAGTGCAATGGCATGATCTCAGCTCACTGCAACCTCCGCCTCCCGGATTCAGGCGATTCTCCTGCCTCAGCCTCCAGAGTAGCTGGGATTACAGGCGTGTGCCACCACGCCCAGTAAATTTTTGCAATTTTAGTAGAGACAGGGTTTCACTATGTCGGTCAGGTTGGTCTTGAACTCTTGACCTCAGGTGATCCACCTGCCCCAGCCTCCCAAAGTGCTGAGATTACAGGCGTGAGCCGCTGCGCCCAACCCACCTTGCTTTTTAAGTGACAGATGAACTGAACATCAGCACATCAGAAACTAATAAAAAATACAAATATGTTCAATGATACTGGTGTCTTCTAAATTGCATATCTGGCCCTTTTTCATGGCACAGGTCTCCCTTAGTTCAATTCCTTCCTCAAAACCTTCTCTCTATATATTCCTTTAATCATAACCACCTACTAAACATTACCCTAGAAATAAAATCACCTGGAAAGCAAGGCCTACAAAGGCAAACCTCAGATGCTGGATACTTCCTATCTTAAAGCATGGTGTAACCTCACTTAATAATAGATTCTATATTTTTCTTAAGATTTAAGGCCTAGTGAACAAATACTATGGCTACCTCAAGGTCACTCTGGACTTCTCAGTAATGATTAAACAATCCAGGAGTCTACGGCAAAATCTTTTGCTCCTTTTCCTTCCCCGGCCTCAGCCTTATTGCAAAACACTCCCTCTTTTCTGCTACCTGGCCCTGCAAGGCATATTCTTACATTCCATACAGACCAATAATTTCTATCATCTCATAAATTCTACACTTACTCTAGTAAAAAAGTTAACTGTTTTTTTCTTACACTAAAGTTCTTTTCTTCATCTGACATCAAATAACTACTTTTATAATTTCCTAATTTTTCAAAACACTGTTAATTTGCTCATACCAAATTAACAAACTGATGTTATATTTTTGCACTTTTCATTTCCTGATGTATCTTTTTCCTGTTAACTCACACTATCTGATTACAACAAACTCGTAAGCTTTCTCTCAACCTGGACTATTTACATTATAAAAATGTTCTATGTTCTATAAAATGCTCAACTTTAAAATGATAGCTAAATGATTTTATTCATCCAATTTTACAATATGAGTTTTTAGTTATTCCAAGAACTTCATCAACTAGAAAGTCAATTCTTAGGTGCTTCAAAGAAACAGTTTATTATCGGTATGAAAAGTTAAGGCTTGAGTGGTATTAATCAAATATTCCCAAGACTTGCTCAAATAGAAAACAACTGTAAATATATTCATGTGTTGCTTAATGATGGGGATACATTCTTCAGAATGCATCATTAGGCAATTCCGTTTCTGTGTGGACATCACAGTGTACTTACATAAATCTAGACAATCTGGCTTATGACACACGCAGGCTAGATGGTACACACGCAGGCTAGATGGTACACACGCAGGCTAGATGGTACACACGCAGGCTAGATGGTACAGTCTGTTACTCCGAGGTTACAGACGTATACAGCAGCTTACTGTACTGAATACTGTAGTAACTAACACAATAGTATGTGTGTATCTAAACTTGGAAAAGGTACAGTAAAAATACAGCATAAAAGATAAAAAATGTCTTAGCTATACAGGGCACTCACCGTGAATGTAGACTGCAGGACTAAAAGTTGTTCTGGGTGAGTGAGTGGTGAGTGGGTGTTAAGGTCTAACACATTACTGTACACTACTATAGACTTTATAAACACTCTACATTTAGGTTACACTAAATTTATTTTTATAAAGTTCTTCTTTCTTCAATAATAAATTAACCTTGGCTTACTGGAGTTTTTTTACTTTATAAACTTTTTAACTCTTCTGTAATTGCACTTAGCTTAAAATACATATTGTACAGCTATACAATAGTATTCTTTCTTTATATCTTAATTCTATAAGCTGTTTTCTATTTACTTTTAATTTTAAAACTTTTTGCTAAAAACTAAGACACAAACAGGCCAGGCGTGGTGGCTCACGCCTGTAATCCCAGCACTTTGGGAGGCCGAGGCAGGCGGATTGCCTGAGGTCAGGAGTTTGAGACCAGTCTGGCCAACATGGTGAAACCCCATCTCTATTAAAAATACAAAAAAAATTAGCCGGATGTGGTGGCATGTGCCTGTAATCCCAGCTAGTCGGGAGGCTGAGGCAGGGGAGTTGCTTGAACCAGGAAGGTGAAGGTTGTAGTGAGCCAAGATCATGCCACTGCACTCCAGCCTGTGCGACAGAGAGAGACTCTCATCTCAAAAAAAAAAAAAACCTAAGACACAAACACACCCATTAGCCTAGGCCTACATGGGGTCCAGATCATTTATATCACTGTCTTCCACCTGCAATCTTGTCGCACTGAAAGGTTTTCAGGGGCTATAACATGCATGTAGCTATCATGTGCTATTATGACAGTGCCATCTTTTGGAATATTTCCTGAATATTGTAGTGTAATTGCACTTAGCCTGCCTCAGGCTGTTCCATAGTTAACTTTTCTTTTTAGTCAACAGGAGCATGCTCTAAAACAATGATAAAATGTATAGAAACTACACAAACCAGTAATGTATTTAACAATGTCAAGTATTGTGTACTGTACATAATTGTATATGTTAGACTTTTACAGGACTGGCTGCACAGTAGGTTTGTTTACACCAGCGTCACCACAAAAAACATGAGTAATGTGTTGCCCTAAGACATTATGAATACTACAGCTTCACTAGGTAATGGGAATTTTTCAGTTCCCTTATAATCTATGGGACCAGTATCATATATGAGGTCTAATGACCTCACTGGCACTATGCAGTACATGACTGTACTACACAAATTAGGGCTATACGTGGCTGTACAAATTTATAGTAGTCCCAAGGTACCAACTCAAGACCTTTGGCTAAATAAAGAAGGATGTCAAAAATTTTTAAGTCCTGTCTCCTTCCCTTGATTCTCCTGCTTATTTCAGTACTGAAAAAGAACTTTCTCTGGTTGCTGAGATGTTTAAATGAGTTCATTACTATCAAATCACTTTTAAAAACGTATGTGCATTATATAAATTAAAAGGTATTATTAGCATAGTCAAGAAAATATTTCGGCATGGGACGGAGGGTAGGCCTATGGCAGACATGGGGTTGGGAGAAGGGAAAGTAAGAGGGGGAAGAGAAAGACAGAATGTGAATATATACTTGTCTCCCTAAAAGAAATGCAAATGTATATGCCTATCTCCCTTGCCCCTCATCAGCAAAATGTTTGCATTTGCTGATACATTGGCAGCAGCCTATTTAATCAGGAGTGTGATATGTTAAAAGGTCATACACTGCATGTCAGTGTGGAAAACAAAGAGGATCCTCCGCAGTGCTGAGAAGATGAAAAACTCTAAATTCTGATCAATTTATTAATAAATAGAATAGTATTTTCTTCAAATATACGATTAATTTCACTACCAATACTTTATTCGCATGATACACATTATAACTGCTGTTGAAGGTAGGTAGGGATAGGTACTTTACTATTTAACTGTAAGTTATGACGGCAATACGAGATTTCAACAGAAGGCAGAATTATTTTACACTCCTTCCACATACTTTATTTTATTTTAAACAGTAAAGCACATGGCAACCTGTACCCTAATGTCGGGTTTCCAGTTTGCTGCTAGGAAACGTCGTCTGGACAAGGGGGAATCCTGTATTATAAATGAAATCCCTGAAGATTAAACAACAGGAGCACATTCTAGCTAAGGACCTTGAACCAGTATCCCGTGTAAAGTGCAAGTATGCTTGAAATAATTGTAAGCAAAATTTCCAAAGTCAACTACCTTTAGCCTGAGGCTAGAGCAATCACCTAACTCTACCCCTACACACCCCATCAACAACTTCCTTAAATCTTATCCTCAATTCTCACAATAAAATACTTCCAAACTTTCTTTGCCGAATAAAAATGCCGCTGCTTTTCCCATCACAATACTGTTGATTTCTCAGTAACCGTTAGGCCCTTTAACCATCAAACTCAATTGGCCTCATTTAAATGCCACCCTTCCATAGACACTGCCAAGTGCTTTTTTGAGGGTTGGGCCAGGAGGTAAAAGTGGCTGCTTCTATCTACAAGGTTGCAACTTTCTCAGCTAGAATCCTGGGAATAACTCCCTCTGACTTTTCTTCATAACCTCTCTGCCCTCCTCGAAACTGTTGCCTCTGTGTCCCTTAAACCACACTCCAATGCAAACTGTCCCCAAAGTGCAGTAGCACTTAAGTCTCTCTGTGCCCCCTCGCACCCATCAACGCCATCTCTAATGCACCGTTCACACCTAGACCCATGCATCAGCCTCTCCAGTGGTCGCTCAGAGCCACGCTCGGGGCAGGCACAACCACGCAGGCCTCCGCGAAGCACAGCCTTCCGCGCCCCGTCAACACCCCAGCCCGTGCGCACCAAAGGCAGCTCCCGGACCCGACCGCTGAGTCCCAGCCCCGCTGCGGTGGAGGGCAGGGACCAGCATGCACACCCTCAAGACTGTATGAAGACCCTCCCCGGGGGCTGTCGTCGGCACCAACGCCCGGCCCACCCCGGCCCTGGCGGCGGATGAAGGTCTGGGGGCGCACGCCGCAGAAGGAGGGAGGAGGCAGTTCCAAGCGAGGGCTCTCCCGGGAAAAAACAAACTTGTCTTCGCCTCCCTGTTCAACTCTCAGTGCACAGTATCTTTACCCAAATTACAAACTGCCAAACCCTTAAGTCTTGAGCTTTCAAGGAGAGTTAGGAACCCTCCTATGGCATTGTCTTCTAAAAATCTGCTGCGAAAAGTTGATGTTTGCATCAACTTTGGAGCTCAAATGGATTACTTTTATGAAGTTTGGGGCAAATGGATTATATACACATAGGAACCCCTCCCCCAACATACAGAAGGTATGCGGACACGCAGAATTCCCGGCGGCGGGAAGAGGGCACCAAGCGACCGGCCCCAATCCCCACACCTCTCCCAGGCCCCCCGCTCAGGCAGTACCGCGGCCGCAAAGAGCGGCGAAGGCGCGATGTCCGACACCCAGGTGCCTCGGCGTACCTACCTGGTCGAGTGGCAGGTGCACTGGGTTGCTGAGAGGCCGCAGCAAGGTGGAGTCCGTGGTACTGATGATACTGGAGGGCGACTGAAAGGCTCAGACTAGAGACTGCTCTCAACTTTGCGCCCTGGCCGCCGCCCGCGCTCGCCGCGAGTGACAGCGCCCCTGCCTCCGACTGCCAGCAACTTCCAACGCCCGCTCCGCACCTGGCGCGCGCTGGCCGCAGACGGCCACAGGGAACAATCGTTGCGTGGATCGCCGACGCGGCAGCCAATCAGAGAGCGCCGGCCGCACCGCGCCCCTCCCCCCTGCCGAGGATAGGGCAAGAGGAGGAAGCGCAGTGAGGGCTAGAAGGGGCCTCGAGGGCGTGGTGGGACGCGTTCCCAAGGTGGGAGTTTAGTAGGGCGTCTTTGCCCCTCTCGCCCCTCCGTTTCTCCTCCCTGGAATGTCGCGGCCATCCACCTCTGTCTAGGAGGGACGGAAGACAACCTAGAGGCGCGGGGTGCCCCCCCAAAAAAGGGGAGCACTAAGGGACGTCCCAAGCATCGCTGGGGACATTGGGGAACAAGCTTGGGCCTGGGAGGAGGAGGGCGGCAAACTAAACCTAGCTGAAAAGCCCCTTTGTCTTTGAAACTGCTATGTAAAAGCCCAAAGTTGAGAACAGTCCCGTGGTCCGACCCTTTCAGTAGCCCTCCAGCCACACCTGGGCCTTCCAGGCGGTGGGAGGTGGGCCTGCGGTGGGAGGTGGGCCTGGGTTGGACGCCTGTGGTCTCAGGGAGACCGACTCACCTTTGCTGTGTTAAAGTTTAGTTCTCTGGTAGCCAGCCACCCTCATTGAAGGTCCCGCCTTCCTCCTAGGAGAAAAAGGCAGTTTTTGTTTGTTTGTTTGTTTGTTTGTTTGTTTGTTTTGAGATGGAGTCTCGCTCTGTTTCCCAGGCTGGAGTGCAGTGGGAAGATCTCGGCTCACTGCAACCTCCGCCTCACAGGTTCAAGCAATTATCTGCCACAGTCTCCCGAGTAGCTGGGATTACAAGCGCCCACCACCACGCCTGGCTAATTTTTGTATTTTTAGTAGAGACGGGGTTTCACCATGTTGGCCAGGCTGGTCTTGAACTCCTGACCTCGTGATCCACCCGCCTCGGCCTCCCAAAGTGCTGGGATTACAGGTGTGAGCCACCGCGCCCGGCCAAAAAAGGCAGTTTTCTAAGCATCCCTTTACCCCTTGAGCACAGCCACCCTCAGACTTTTGAATTCTGTGTGTTGGGGGAGGGGTTCCTATGTGTATATAATCCATTTGCCCCAAACTTCATAAAAGTAATCCATTTGAGCTCCAAAGTGAATGCAAATATCAACTTTGCGCAGCAGATTTTTAGAAGACAATGCCATAGGAGAGTTCCTAACTCTCCTTGAAAGCTCAAGACTTAAGGGTTTGGCAGTTTGTAATTTGGGTAAAAATACTGTTCACTGAAGAGTTTAACTGCATGTTATGATACTTTTGGTAGAATAGCTCACTTAATCCTCACACTTACGGTGTGAGATAGATACTATTACACACCCTCTTTCAAAGAAATTGAGGCACAGAAAAGTTATGTAATTTGCCTAAGAACACAGGCTAAGTTGATTGGAATCCAAGTAATCTACCTCCAGAGCTGATCTTACCACTAGGCCTTTGTCTTCCTCACATTTAAATCCATTCCAGAAATTCCCATCAGCTAGCAGTTACACCATTTGCTTCATGACTAGTCTGGAATCTTGAAAAATAAGACAGCACGGGTAGGAATACACCGTCTTTGGTAAATCGGCCCGTGGGCTTTAGTTTCTCTGAAAAGTAGGCAGTTGAGCTAATCAGTGCAGTCTCTTCCTGCCTAAAATTGATTGGTCACCGTAATCTTAGATTCTCAACTGAAACTGAATAGAGGTTGGAAAGAAGAATAAGAAAAAAAAACCTGGACCTTCATTCAACCTGGAGAAGTGTTCCAGTGGGAATTATAATCAATTAGAGAGCAACCCGTTCTGTTCAACTCGGTGCTTATTAAAGAATATTAATCCAAAAATCTAGATTTCTCTATTAATACAATATTAGAAAAAAGAATTCCTTTCCTTCACTTTGGAAACGTGCAGAGGAAACATACAGGTGGCTGAGCATACAAACTGGAGGAAAAATTGAAATACAATTTTAAAACCATTAAAATGTGTTGGGAACATACTGCAACCTAGAGTAAGCAGCATGGAGATACAATCTCTGCACATCACCATGCCCGGCTAACTTTTGTACTTTTTGTAGAACAAATAATGTCTACAAAAGGAATTTCCTTAGGCTGAATTTTTATTTTAGTCAGACATGGCAGAACATCGCCTATTGTTTGGGCCTACTTCACCTAAAAGCATTAAGAGAGTTTTGCATTTACAGAAATAAATAGGATAACAACTAGTTTTGAACTTTCTCTTTTTAAATGCTGAAATATACTGTGGTTAGATTATTTTACTTTTAGCTGTCAGCATCTATTTTGAGCTTTTACAAACTACACAGTAGGGAAGGATTTCAAAAGTACAAGCAGTAATTATATAAAGATTTCATGGGTGAAAGTTAAGCAAATGAATGCATAACTTATTTGGAGTACAGTATTACTCTGTAGCACATTTAAAATTATTACTCTGATGATTTTGAAAATGTTGCTTATTATTTCTTCAATTTTACTCAAATATATGATAAAGTCAATAGTCTATTACACACGCACAGCATCTTTGCACATGGACAAATTATGCATACTCTACAGATACAAATAAGCTGAATAAGAATGACAAGTGTAGAAAGAGGGAAATATGCAGCCTTTTCAATCTTGTATTTGTAAAAAACATAGTCACTATGTGCCTAAATGATAATTCTTAATGTATATAACATGGATAGACATTAGAAGAAAAATAAGAGATATAAATAAGAGATGTCAGCAAATACCCTCCTCGTTATATTGCTGTTAACAGCCCATGCCCCACTGTGAGCTTGCAGGGCCCTGGCTGTCCCTGCAACAGGCCATCATGGTCTCTGCCTTCTCCAACTCTGCAGAAACTGACCCAGCACCCTTTCCAGTCTATCCAGAGAAGATGCCTTCACTTATCTGAGCTCATGGATGGAGGAGAGGAGCCTCCACTTCCTCAGTTCACAGAGCCATTTTCATCTTGGTTCCATTGCTGCCTCTTAATCACCTTTTTGCCAATTATACTGCACTCCCTTCTTTCTCTTCAGTTCATCCACCAGACTTAGCTCTCAGGGAAGATAAGGGCCGAGGCAAGAGTGATGGCTGATTCAGAAAGATAAATATTCCTCAAGGGAGAACACCTGCATGAGCACAGGAATAGGTTGGAGGAGTCTATACAAATATTTTCTTTTCAGCATGATATTTAAATTTAGGTGTCACATGTTCTCACTCACATGTAGGAACTCAGAAAGTAAATCTCATGGAGACAGAGAGTAAAACGTGGTTACCTGAGGCTGGGAAGGGAAGAGGGGGATGAAGAGAAGTTGGTTAAGGGACATGAAAATACAGAAGGAATAAGTTTTAGTATTCAATAGTACAGTAGGGAAATTATAGTTAACAATAATTTATTTTGTATTTCAAAATAGCTAGGAAAGAAGAATTGTAATATTAATATTCCACACACACACAAAAGATAAATGTTTGAGGTGATGGATATTCCCATTACTCTGATTTCTGCATTATACCTCCTATACAGCTATCAAAATATCACATTTACCCCCAAAATATGTACAGACATTTCAAAATAAAATCTTTTTAAAAAATTAAATTTAGGTGTTATAAGTAAATTTGAGTCTAACCACTGATTCTTAAGAAACAACATAAATTGAGTAGCTATAAATATATAGTTAAATAATATTTTACTGAATTTTCTACAACCACTTCAATTTTAATGGCAGTGATGTAAGAGTTAGAAATAGTAACCAGAACTCTTATGATGCATATCTGCATTCTACTGTAGTATCTACTCTAAACAGCATACACTGAGAAAGAATACCGTATATCTGGAAGTGTATTACTAGCAATTCATAGTCCTTAAGAAGGCGGATATTAGTTAAGAACCATAATGTCTTTCTCTCTCTTGAGAATAGTTGAGTTTGATCTCTTAGACCAGTGTCGATTACATTTATAACAATTTCATTGCCAGAGAGGTGGCTCCATCTTCTTTAATATTTGAAGTGAAAAATGATCACCAGTGAAATGAACAATTATATAAATGTGCTCATAACCTGCAAAAGAATTTTTTTCTAAATTCCTCTTATAGCTTTCAAAAAATGAAACTGTAAGCAATATTATACTCTAAAGGATCTCATTTTTTTGCCTCCTACTATGTCATATGGTAAAAATGTGACTAATGGTATTAATAAACAACATCTGTTTAAGTAAACTTTATACCTGAAGTAACATTGTTGTATATACACTGCATGTACTAAGAAAATCTGAGATGTCACTAGCTTTAAAGAGTGCTCTAACTTAGCTGAACGTCAAATGTCCATTTATATATACAACTAAAAGAAGTAATAACATATTTAATTACATTATATTAGTAAATTTAGTTATCAGTTTTTGAAAAATACTAATTAGATAATTGACCCTTAGTGAAGACATTTTAATTAAAATTAAATTTTACCACTAAAAATAAATGACTCTTTTGCTGTAATGATTTGCACTTACAAATAATATTTTTCTCCTTATTTCAATGCCCATTTTGTACTATTTAAACATAAAGGTATCTGCTGCCCTTTGAAAGGAAACAGATCATAATGAGCACAGGGTTTACATATATTAGAGAACATTGACTGACATACATTTAGGATCTCATCAGCAGATTTCTATGCACATCCAGAGACAGTGGTGTTTGTTCCAAGATCTGCTTATACCAGTTATGCTTTTGATAATAATTATGTAAACTTAAAAATTAGCACATAATCCATGAATTATGAGGATGAAAAGAGAGATGTTTCTAATGAAACTGAATGCATTGGAAAGACTGAATGAATGCAAGACATTTAAAAAAATGTTTATTTGGTGTGGATAAGACTATTCTGTAAGTTTGGAGAAAAAAATATGAAAAACAAAAAGCATTCTCTTCTAAACACAGGTTATTTGAAAAAATTTAGCTAGTTATTTATCTTAAAAAAATGGAGACTGGAAATCATAGAATTTAGTTGCACAAAAGAGAAACCTAAGCCACTACAAAAAGATGATGGGGAACTAAAATCTGCCTAATCTAAGTAATGGCTGTGGCTATGCATCCCAAGGTTGTAAATAAATATCCTTTCTATGTATAAAATTAAAATAAAATGTTTAAGATGTATGTGTGTGTTTACTTTTAATTTTTCCCTTCAGCCTGATTTTTCTATTAATTAACTATCCACCCTTAACACACAGTTTCTACTATAACATAAACATGCCTACAGTTTGATAACAAAACTGTGCATTTCTGGGTATTTTCCTCATCATCATACCACAGGAGAGTAATAGTACAGGTCTTATTCTGCAAAAAAGAGAAAAAAAGGCATATCAGAGAGACAATATGATGTGCAAAAATAGGACGTGTATGACGTTCTTAGGTAACTGTGGATAGTGAAATGTGGTTAGAATAAATATGTGAAAAGCTACAGGAGAAGAAGTTCTATGAGTGAATAAGAACTTTGTTATATAGAATTTGATTGTTGGCACAGAGATTTTTTTTGTAGACAAAATAAGCAACTAATTATTTTTTGAGTACATGGCAAAGAGAGGAAGAGGGGTTGGAGAAAGAGCTATAGAGTTGTACTGTGTACAAATCGCGTATTGGGAAGTTGGACTGACAGTGGAAATTAAAATGGTGTGGAACGTACATATCTAAGTCAGGCAGATCAGTTAGGAGGATATTTCAGTGAATGGCCAGCATGAGGTGAAGTTGGTGGTAGGAGTAGCAATGCTGCTGAGAAGGCAAGAAAAATGAAGACCGAGCATTACGCATTGGGCTTAATGTAGCTGTCAGGGAATTAAGAACAGAGAGGTACTCATTGACTGAGTAGAGATCATTGCAGGGAATGGCAAGAACAGATGGAGTTAGATTTTGAGAAGGAAAAAAAGTCAAGCTTTGCTGAATTGCTGGATGTTGAAACTGTGAGAAAAAAAAAAGATGTTAAATATTTGTAATTAGAGAATGAGGATGTCATGGAAGATCAAGACAGGTTTGGCAAGGAAGCCTAAGAAGTAGAAAAACTGATGCTGGGGTTGGATGCTAAGAGATCAAATAATATGATGACTCAAAATCACCCTTTGCTTTTGGTAATGTGAAAATACGGATTGAAGAATGAATGAAATCAGAGGAAATGGAAAAATCAAGTGTCAACAACTTACTTTAAAAGTTTGGCTATAAAGGAAGTAGAGAGATAAAGCAGTAAGTGGGGACAAATGTGGGGTCCAGGGAGAATTTTATATCAGAGCATGTTGGATTTTTATAGGAAGACTCAAGTTGAGAACAAGAAGCGAAGGTGCAAACTAGAAAGGATTACAGATGAATGGAGCCCCTGAGAGTTGATGGAATGGAACCCAGAGCTCATGTGGAAGGACTAGCCTATGGAAAAAGGGATATTTTCTGCATTATCAGTAGGGTAGAAGGAGAGAATGGTAACATGGAGGTAGATTTGTTGACGTGGCACTGGAAAATGAGGAGAATGCCATTTGAAAGCTTCTGTTTTCTCAATGAAGTAAAGGATATTGCCACCTCTGAATAGTAGTGGGGGGAAGTATTGGAGATTTGGAGAAGGTAGGAAGGATTTGCATATATGAATACCTAGGGTTGCAAGAGTAAGATCCCAAATGGAGCTGGTGAACTCTAATTTTTAGTACTGTTAAGATGATTGGAAGATTTTCTCCAGCAACCCTCTACTGACTGGATACAGGTAATAGGAACGTGCGTGGTTGAGTGCATTCAAGGTTAGAGTTTTATGGGTAGGTGGGAAAATAAAGCAGAGGAAGTCAATAGAGGTGATGATATTTGCAAAAGGGTGATCACAATAGGGAAGTATAGAATGTAAATCAGTCAAAGAATGATAAGGGGCAGGTGGCTAGTAGATAGAACATTGTGGGGTTAATGGATCAGAATTCATAATGAGGGTAAAAATTGTTGCAGCAACAGTGCTCAACATGTGAGCTGAAATTATAGGAAGCCGTGATTTTAATGGTTTTAAAATCATTTTTTAGTGTTTTTTTTTTTTTTTTTTTTTTTTTTTTTTTTTTTTTTTTTTTTTTTTTTGAGACGGAGTCTCGATCTGTCAACCAGGCTGGAGTGCAGTGGCGTGATCTCGGCTCACTGCAAGCTCCGCCTCCCGGGTTCACGCCGTTCTCCTGCCTCAGCCTCCCAAGTAGCTGGGACTACAGGCGCCCGCCACTGCGCCCAGCTAATTTTTTGTATTTTTGGTAGAGACAGGTTTCACCGTGGTCTCAATCTCCTGACCTCATGATCTGCTCGCCTCGGCCTCCCAAAGTGCTGGGATTACAGGCATGAGCCACCACGCCCGGCCTTTCAGTGGTTTTAATTCAGGATTTCAGAGATGGTTTTTTAATGGTTTAATAATGGTTTTTTAATGGTTTTAATTCAGGATTTCAGAGATGGTGCCATTTCTAGTGATGACACAGCCCAAGACTGGACTACGGGAGATGGGTGGATACAGTACAATTGTAAAGAGGAAAATTGAAAATGATGTGGTCTAGGAATGGAGAGACAAAAATGTGAAGGCATCTTCATGGTTGTTGAAGTCATCTGAAACGATGGCAAGAGTTTGGGTGGGAAAAGAAGGCTGCCCTCTGGGGATACCTAGATTGTTGACAAAGGGATCAATGAATAAAGGTATGTCCACAGAATTTTGATTGTTAAAGGGGAGAAGAAGCTTATACAAATGAATGTGCAAGTTTCACAAAAGCAGAGTTCATTTTATTTTTTAAATTCCATTTTATTTTGTTATTTTTTCATTTCAAGGGAAAAGGGATACCTACTATCTGACAATAACAGTTGGGGATGAGAACTTGGGGAGGGGGGCAACATCTAAGGCAAGTGGGATATAAGAAAAAGAACACAAGCCAAACTTCAGAAGACCTCAGGGGAAATGTTCTTAGAAACAAGCTGGCTTTCAGGCAAGAAGATGGTGAGAAGGTTCATTGAAGAGGAAGAAGATGCTGAAGGTTTTAAGGATGTAGGGACATTTACTCATTGAAGAGTAAGAGTTACTTGCTCAGGACAAGAGAGCTAGTAAGCAGATTGGTCAGAATTTAAACCCAAGTGTGTCTGACTCCCGAGCTGGGGCATGTTGCTTATCAGAGAGAGAAAATTCACCCAGATAAGTGAATTGGATATTGAAGGTGAGGAAACACATTTTCAAAATTATTTCATTCATCTCTTTTATCCTTGACAACTTCAAGGACATTAGGACTGTTTTATTGGCATTAGATCAGAAAATGTAACAGAGAACAGAGAATAGCTATGCAGTTTCAGAAAATAGTTTTTAGAAGCTCCACTTAACTCCAAAAACCCAATGTAAATATAACAATTCAGGTGAGCCTTGTTGAGCTGGCAGAAATGTTATATCTATTGGGACTGAAATGCTATTTTAGAGCTTACGAAGCACTTTTGCCAGCAGATATAAACCCTGTTACCCTCTGATCCATAATCTACTTTTCTTAGCGATCCACATTGTCTTTGTTCTCCTAAGGTAACATCTAAGAAAAGCATTTTTCCTGGCTTTCCAAGCATGTGGCTGCCTATTGTTTTATCTGCTCAGCACCTTCATGGCTTTTTCTTGAAACTCCACTGCTCCTAGGCCAGGCGCAGTGGCTCACATCTGTAATCCCAGCACTTTGAGAGGCCGAGGCAGGCGAATCACGAGGTCAGGAGTTCAAGACCATCCTGGCCAACATAGTGAAACTCTGTCTCTACTAAAATACAAAAAGCTAGCTGGTGTGGTGGTGTGCGCCTGTAGTCCGAGCTACTCAGGAGGCTGAGGCAGGGGAATCGCTTGAACCCAGGAGGCAGAGGTTGCAGTGAGCCGAGATCACGCCACTGCACTCCAGCCTGGCAACAGAGCGAGACTCTGTCTCAAAAAAGAAAGAAAGAGAAAGAAAGAAGGAAAGAAAGAAAGAAAGAAAGAAAGAAAGAAAGAAAGAAAGAAAGAAAGAAGAAAGAGAAAGAAGGAAAGAAAGAAAGAAAGAAAGAAAGAAAGAAAGAAAGAAAGAAAGAAAGAAAGAAACTCCACTGCTCCTTTGCACCTAATCATATAATGTGTGAAGCAGAAAGAGCCACAGGAAAATGTGACCCTGGCCACCTTTGATTGATTCAGGGCTGGACACCTGACCTAAGTTGAACCAGTTGGAGCCTTCCAGGGATTTCAGTACAGCTTGGATGCTGAATCTAATATGTAAAGCTTAGATTCACACTGTCACTATCATCTCTTCTGCTATGGGAGACCAAAGAAGTGAAGGAAGGTAATCTGCAGGACAAGAAAGGTGAAAAACATACATAAATGTGTTTCAGTGATGCTGCTGCTGTTTAGAAAGCAAAGATAAACATATAGAATAAACCATTATATCTTCCTATGCCAATTGTTCCTAACATCCATCTGCATAGGAATGCAGAGTTCTGTGAGACACTCCAGTATCTTTGTATCTTTATAGCAACCCTGCCTTCCCTAATTCACCACAGCAACTATACCTTGGAATTTTCTATCTAAGGAAACAAACAAAATACTAGGTATTCAAGAAGTTGTTACAGCTATAAGTTATCTAAGAAGCACTTATGAATAATTTTTGATGCTGAAAGCATTTCTGTCTGAGCAGATACTGTGAAAGTACCTGTCCCAACTGCTACCTTTTGAGTAATAATAATCATAATGTTTATTGTAAGGTAATGAAGTTCTAAGCACTAGGCTATGTATATTACAGGCATTGCATTCAGTCTTCAAACAGTATTTATAAGAAAACTGCAGCTCACAGAAGTCAAGTTGGATGGATAGATATTCCCCTACCTGGGTCCACCGTCAAGAAAGGACTCACCCCAGCTTCAGAGGGAATTTGTCAGCAAGCGATGTTCAGCTGTAGGTCCCTTCAGAAATAGCCTCAGATGCAGGCCAGGCATGATGGCTAATGCCTGTAATCCCAGGACTTTGGGAGGCCGAGGTGGGCAGATCACTTGAGGTCAGGAGTTCGAGACCAGCCTGACCAATATGCTGAAACCCTGTCTCTACTAAAAATACAAAAATTGGCTGGGTGGGCACCTGTAATCCCAGCTGCTCAGGAGGCAAAGGCATGAGAATCACTTGAACCCAGGAGGCAGAGGTTGCATTGAGCCGAGATTGCGCCACTGTCCTCCAGCCTGAGTGACAGAGCAAGACCCTGTCTCCAAAAAAAAAAAAAAAAAAAAGAAAGAAAGAAAGAAAGAAAGAAATAGCCTCAGGTGCAAAAAGCTACCTTCCTGAGGTCACACCCTCCCAGTTTGTATCCTGCACCCAGTAACGGAGTAAGAGGTATAAAGGTCCAATATAGGATAAATCCGCAGGAACACTAACTCCAGAGCTGCAGTGGGGTAGTTGGGGCTATCAGGTACATCTCAGCTCAATTGCTCCTCTGCCCAGTCCTGCTTCCTTCCCCTCCCTTCCACAGCAGCTCATCCCAACGTGCTCCCTAATAAACGCCTGAACACTAACATCTGTTTTAGAGTCTGTGTCCTGGGAAACCCAACCTACAATACCAATTGAATTATTCAAGTTCCTCCAGCCAGGAAGGACATAACTGGAACATAGATTCGTCTTTCTGACCCTACATAAATATATTTTTCCACTGTGCTAGCCATAGTATATATAATACATCTGTACAAAATTATTGAGAAACTGAGTCATAACTACTTCATTCACAACGTCACAATGCTTGCTTTGTCAATGGAAATGCTATCTTTTTCTCAGTTATCCCAGAAAGCAAGCTCTTTGAGATTTGTAAAAAAACAAAACTGTTTTTTCCTTACTGAAAATGCACTTCTAAGTATACAAAATCCAAAACTGGAAAATGAAAGACTTATTCTGTAAGGATTCCCATGGACTGCAAAGACAGATTAATTCATTTGTGAAAAGAAATAGTGTTCTACATTTTCATTATTGCTGCAAAATATACCTATATATGATATAGTACATTTTAATCTCGATTCCAAATAAAAATTATACTAACAGCTTCCCACAAATTATTGCTTTATTAATGCTGAAAAATTCAGACCCTAAAACTGATGGGAAAAAAGCAGGAAAGCATATGAAAATGTCAACATTTCCCACTCAGGATGTTTTTTCCCCTATTTGATAGGGAATTAGTATTCAGCTTTTTAGAGGGAATAACTCATAAACCACCCACCCAGACCGTCTTCAACCCTTAGGGCTACTTAGAAATGACCTCTTTGTGTACAAAGATTACAGAAAACCCTTTACCAAGAATTTGACCTAGCTAGAAAATGAAATGAAATAATTTGAAAAACTCTTCTGAGATTTTTCCCACAAAGTGATAGACATTAAAGGGTTAATGGATAGGATACTTTTAATGAATCCCATTTTTTATTGTGCAATAGACCTGTAGGCAATGGAGAGCTGGCAGAAGAACCAAGGTGAATGCGCCCCGCTCTGAGTCAGGGATCCCTCCCTCATTGTGGAGGAGGCCATCCTGGCAGACTTCATTCCAATCAGAAAAAGGTTTTGCTTCCTTCATGTGGATTAGTCCCCACTGCCCACTGAGAACCACTGCTTGTCTTTAGAGGTGGGTGTGTTGTTTAATTGATACATACCTCCTAGGTGACCCTGAAGAATGAAGAGATGCATCTTATTCAAAGGATCCCGAACTGGATTGTAAAAGCCTCCTGGGAGATTTGCACTGACTTAGAACTGTGTTGCTGAAGCCCACCTGGAAGCATTCTGCTGAAGGTCTTCCCTTCCCACTCCCCACTAAGCAGCACTCTAATCTAGTCTCTCATTTCTTCCTCTCCCCACAGGGGTCTCTGAATGGGATCTTGTCAGAATGACCCAGACATGGGGAAATCCACAGCCGGATTCTCACCCCACTTTGCTTGCTGAGGGAGGGGAAGGAGCAGGGAAGATGGGATCTGTGGAAGAAAGGAGAGGCTTCCCTAAGTGGGAGTCCCACCATCGAGTTCTGGACGAGAGCACCCGCTGAGAATACAGCAGATGAAATAGCAAGGCCATTCCATGGCGCATTTCACTGTCTTGTATTTGCTCTTTGAACTATGAAGGCATTCATACAAGTGTATAGTTTATAAAAATATGTACGTAAATAAGCCGGGCATGGTGGCTCACGCCTGTAATCCCAGCACTTTGGGAGGCCGAGGCGGGTGGATCACGAGGTCACGCATTCAAGACCAGCCTGACCAACATGGTGAAACCCCATCTCTACTAAAAATACAAAAATTAGCTGAGCATGGTGGCATGTGCCTGTAATCCCAGCTACTCAGGAGGCTGAGGCAGGAGAATCACTTGAACCCGAGAGGCAGAGGTTGCAGTGGGCCGAGATCATATCATTGCACTCCAGCCTGGGCGACAGAGTGTGACTCTGTCTCAACAAATATATATATATATATATATGTACATAAATATACAGTTTATAAAAAGAACAAAATCTTTCTAAATTCTAATCCCTTTAGTCCACCACCTCTCTCCAGTACAATTGGGTGTCATGTACCTGGGTGGTAACAATGAGGAGAGTCAAGGAAGGGAAAGTGAGGGGGTGGTGGCCTCACAGTTGCCCCGGGGCTGCAGCATCCTCTCAAGGTGGCTGATAGCCAGCAGCTCCGGACAGTGGTTCCTAGTGGACAAGTGAGGATAAAGTGAGAAAAGAAATACCCGGAAACACCGTGAAGCAGGTATGAGACCATCTTCCTTTCACAAACAGATTAGAAGCTGACCCTTCCAGGGTGAGGAAGTTGGCTGCTTCTCACAGCTCCTTCTTGGGATGGACTGTTCAGCACCTGGGCCAGCATGTCAAATGTTGAACTCCTGTTGGATTTTATTTCATGGCTGGGATATCGCGTTTTGGAGTCAGTTTGTGTTTTTTAAAAATTATAATTAGTTTCTGATATTGGAAAACCATGAGGTTTCGATGGAAATTGAGATTTCTAGTTTTTATAAACCCATTAATGACAATACCAAGCCCAAATTCTAGAATGACAACACTCAGCCAGACACCAGTAGCCACTGCTGCTGTAGAGGAGGGATCACCCTTCCCAGTCCCACCTGGCCTTTCTGGTGTGTGCGCACCCCCTGACCCAGATGAAGCATGGGAGGGCACCCTGCTCTGTCACCTGAAGGAAAGTGAGTAAATCATGCCAACTGGTTCATTTTTCCATTTTGCTTTTTTTTTTTTTTCCTATTCACTTCTGTGATTTAAGGGAAAGGACTTTGCGATATGACTAAATGGGAACAATGTCTGGATTGCAGCTAAGAACATAGATTTCAAATACTCAGTCTCAAAACACACACACACACACACACATTGCTTACAATGTAAACTAATGCAACTTTTGAGTTGCAAAATTGGCAAAAGAAGTGAGAAATTGGAAATGCAATTTCCAACACACTGAGCATCAGAGTCTAAGGGCGTTAAGGTAAATATCTTAGAGCATCATCCCTCAAGTAATAAATGTACTTATTTATAAACATAGGGAGAGAAGAAGAAAAAAAACTATTCCCTGGTATTATTCTCCTACATATCGCTTTTCTGGTTGAGGCAAGATATCAGCAAGTTAAGTTACACAATCCAGAACAGACCCATTTCATCTTGCCAGACTTTTCTCAGTACTTTGGGGCTATACATAGTAACAAATTGAAATAAAATTGTATTGCACATGTCTGCATGAACTGCAGAATATAAACAGTCCAAATCCACAGTTTACATTCTGTGGCTATAACATATTTACAAAACTATGTGAACTTTTTGTTTATATCTATAAACAGATTTTAGAAAAGTATCTTCATAGAGTGTATTTCCTAAACGTTTTGTTTCAAATGCTTTCAAAATGACATTTCTTTTCTTCCGTCCCCACTTCTTTGGTTAATATGTGAAATGAATTGCATTTTAATTGTGTTGGTCTTTTCAGTGACATCACATAGAACTGCTTTGCAAATATCTTCCCAGTTTTGGTCTCCCTAGTAGTCAGTAGCAGAGAAGGTAGGTATTTAGAGAATAACCTGCCCTAAGTAAGTCATTGTTATTTGAAGAATTCTATATAATAAAAACAAGCATGTATATGCTGATCTTATTTAGTTTTCTAGCTTCTTGGGGCATTTCCTTAACTATTTCACTCTCACAATCTAGAAGCTCAGCAAACAAATTCAGAAAGAGGGAGCTGGCAGGGTGGATGACCCCAGACCAAGGGGTTAACCTAGCTCCATTTTGCAGTTGGGGGTCACCATACATATGCTGCTAGCATAGGACATAATTAGAAACAAAAAGCAGCCAGGTCAACCTCTAAAAGAAGTGACTCAGATACATGCTAAAGAGACACCCAGCAAAAGCCACCTGCCCACGTGTCATCCCCTTAGTCCCTCTCCCCAAGCCTGAGCACCAGACCCTTGACTGCATTTTCTGCTTTTCTGGAAACAGCAATGGGCTCAGACTCAGAACACTGAATTTTAATCAAGATCCACCACCTGTTTTATGACTTTGTCTATTTTTCCAGTCTCCAGTTTTGCTGTCTGTTCAATGAGGATAAAAATCATGATCCTGAAAAATTATTGTAATAATCCATTTATTCACTCAACAGATATTATTGAATTCTTACTTAGTGCCAGGGACTGTTCCAGGTGCTGGAAATACAGCAATGGGGAAAAAACTAAGTTGTTGTGCTCCTGTTGCTTACTTTCTAGGAAAGAGATTATAGTAACATAATATAACATAATGTAATGCTGTTGTACAAGAAATGTAATAAGGTAGTGATAACCAATAGGAAGAAAAAGATAAAGTAGAGGAAAAGGATAGAGATTGACAAACAGGTGATTTTTAGAGAAGATGACTGATCAAAGACAAAAGTGCATGTGTGAGAAGAGAATGCCAGGAGCCCAGCTGTGAGCCTGATGCTGGGGAGGCTTGTTGCATGAAAAGTAATTCTTCTATATGTGGCTCACCCTACTGTTAAAAGGAAAAGCCTCACCAAGTTAGAAATACTTAGAGGGATTCAGACTTTTCACTGAAGCCCCAAAAAGTTCGCATAATAAGGACAAGTTCACTATTTTATAGCTGTAGTTCAAATACATAATAGAAAACACTAGTGCAAAGATATAGAACCAACCTAAGTAACCATTGACCAAAGAGTCAATAAAGAAAATGTGGTATATACACACCATGGAATACTACTCACCATAAAAAAGAATGATATAATGTCTTTTGCAGCAACTTGGATGGAGTTGGAAGCCATTATTCTAAGTGAAGTAACTCAGGAATGGAAAGTCAAATATCATATGTTCTCACTTATAAGTGGGAGCTAAGCTATGAGGACGCAAAGGCATAAGAATGACATAATGGACTTTAGGGACTCACGGAGGAAGGTTGGAAGAAGAGTGAGGGATAAAAGACCACATACCGGATACAGCGTACACTGCTCGGCTGATGGCTGCACTAAAATCTCAGAAATCACCACTAAAGAACTTACCTGTGTGACCAAAAACCACCTATACCCAAACAACGATTTAAATTTAAAAAAATTTTTTAAATCCTTCAAATCTAAAAATGAACAAAAAAAGGGAAAACACTTGTGCTAATTAATCCCAGGACTAATTAAGGACCAAAACCTTAAAACTAAGGACAAAACTGGAATAGACTAACCTTAGCAAAGCTTAAAACAAGTTTCGACATGATCAAAGTGAGGAGCCAGGAATTTTTAAAAACTTTTTACTTTTAAATAATTCTAGATTTATAGAAAAGTCACAAACATAGTACAAAGAGTTCTCATAGTCTACCATAGCACTCTGAACACACCTGATCTTGTCTGATCTCAGAACCTACGCAGGGTTTGGCCTGGTTAGCACTTGGATGAAAGAGTTATCATACACACTTCATCCAACATCCCTAATACTAGCTTCTTGCATAATCATAGCGCAGTTAATGAAATCAGAAAGTTAACATTAATATAATGCTATTAACTAAACTTCAAGCCAGACTTTGTTCAAACTTCACCAGTTTTTTGCTAATCTTCTTTTCTGTTCCAGAATCAAATATAGGATCCCACAGTGTATTCAGTTATATCTTTTCAGTCCCCTCCAATTGACAATACCTCCTCCAATCCTCATTCTTTCCTTGTTTGCTATGACCTTAATACTTTTGATAATTGCTGATCAGTTATTTCATTGAATGGTTCTTACTTTAGATTTCTCATGATTAGACTGAGATTGTGCATTTTATGTGAGAATGGCAGAGAAGTGATGCTGTGCCTTTCTTAGTGCAGTATGTCAGGTCATACATGCTGTCAATATGCCTTATTACTGATATTTCTAACCTTGAACACTTGATTAAGATAGTGTGTGCAGAGTTTCTCCACTGTAAAATTACTATTTTTCTTTTATAATTCACCAATATTTTGTGAGAAATAATTTGAGACTACATATGCTGTTTCTCCCCAACATTAATTTTAGTATCCATTGGTGGATCTTGCCTACAGCAATTATTCTTGTGGTATTTGCCTAAAGACAATTTTGTATTCCCTCCATATCTTCTTCATATATTAATTAGAATTATTCTCTAAGGGAAAGCCTTCTCTTTTCACCCATATATGTATTTATTCAATCACTTATTGATATCCACATGGGGTCATGGATACCTGTTTTATTCTATGAGTTATAATCCACACTATTATTGAGATGGGAGAATTCCCTGATATCCCATGCAGGACATGTGGCAGGGGTGTGGCTACTGTGTTCAGCCACCGTGTGCTCAAACCCCCTATGGGAGGGGGAGCAAGCAGATGGGCAGGTGCAGGAGCCGGGGCATGTGCTGTGGGGCTCCAGTCCCACGGTAGCATCTAGGAGTGGGTGGCTGCCCAAGTGGTGTGATGTGTGTTACAGTGTGCTCTTTCGGCTTTGTCTTAAATAAAATGAAGTAAAATAAAATAAAATATAAATATACCCATGGCTAGTATTCTACAGTGACAAAGGGAATAAACCAAAAGCTTACTTTTAGAAATTCCATTAGTTCTGTGGCTTAGTGTACCTTTTAAATCAGGAAAATCATATAAGAGAATCCTATATTTCATATCCTCTTCAGCTTATAGGAAAAGAGGCATACTCCTTTCCTTGGCCCTTTACCTGAAATCTTCAGAATGCCAGAAGTATAACTTAAGTTCTTGTTTGGCACTCATTTATGCTTCCTCTGAGCAAAGAACTCAGAGATCAGCATTTCCATAGTAATTTGTCAAAGACAAAAAAAAACAAATTAGCACCTTGATTTCAAATGTAATTCTAAGAAAGCTTAATCTTTGCACCCCAGGGAGGAGTTGATCCCCCACACTGGGCCTTCACCATCTCAATTTGGACATTTCACATTGCCCAAGACCTCAGTTGCACATGGAAGTCACAAAAATACTTAGGAATGTTATTGCTGTTTAGGAATGTTAAAATCTGGACTAATGGAAGGGAAAAAAGTCCAGCCCTGGGTACCATTGTGCTTGACCCAAGTAGTTGTTCATACCCTGCATTCAGAGTAGCAACAGGTATGCAGCTATAATTTACCTGGTAGTCAAGGGACAAATACAACTCTGCTAGACCAGAATGAAGTAGTTATGGAAAACACTATTAAAAGTTATAACAATACAATAACAACTGCCACCACCGTTGAGTGATTTCTATGTTCTGGAGACTGTTTTAATTTTTAAAATTAATTAATCTCAATTATCACTGAGAGATAATAACAATTGCAAACACTTTGCATGGTCACTTATCTGCCTGGGGCAATTATTTGTTAGCACATTTAATTGCCACAGGAGCTCTCTGGAGGCACTATACGTATTCCTGTGTAAAACATGAGGAGCATGAAGCACAGAGTGAGTAAGTAATTGCCTGCAGTCTAACAATTGATAAGTGGAGGAGCAGGTTTTAATCCCAGGCTGGTCCCAGAGTCCACACCCTCCAGTATGATGCCATCCACTTCTATGTCCATTTCAATAGCACAGATTTACAAACCTGAAGCTTCCAGAGGACACGATTAAGGCCCAGAGAGAGTGACTTGCCCAAGATCCCACAGTGAAGGTGCTGCAATTTGAGCCTGGGGTTGACAGAGCCAAAACCTGTATTCTTCATGGCTGTTGGGAAAACATCCAGGCAGACAGCCGCTGCTCTATCTGGAGGTGACCCTTGAGGGTTGTCCAGAATCCACAGCTTGTCACGCAGACAGAAATATCCATTCTCTAATCATGTACAATATATGGTTAAAGACCACTGCCATCTGGCAGAATCAGAAGTCTGGTGCAGAGTATATGTGATGGTCCTTCTTTTCTTCTGTTCAGAGCAGATGCAGTAGTGAAGGTGATGGTCTTTCATGTGAATGGCTAATGGACAGTGAGGGGGAGCACTCATGGGACACTCATGGGGCCTGGGCACATAGGCTGATACAGGATAGCTGGTTAATGGTTTTTTCTGTTTCCTCTACTTTAATCCACTATGTGCAAATGTGAGAGATGGATTGATTTGCTGAAGGATAATTCAACTCCCATAGTGAAATGGAAGAAAATATCATTGTGGGCATTTACAAGTTGCATGCATCACGCCATGTTTTGGAAGCCAAATCCAAGCTGTTCTGAATGTATTGCCCTATTACAGTCCAAGCAATATAATTAAAAGCTATGGCTAGTATGTAATTGCTAATTATACAATAACCAGCAGCTTCTTCTGGATTTTAATATTTATTCATCATTTCCCTTACTAAATCAAATTAACCATTTTGGATAGCTAAGGGCTAATTCTGTTGTCATTATTTTTGTCCTACAAATAGACTTCTTACATTCCAGCTGGCCAACTGACATTTGAAGAAAGAACTGACTCATTCAAGTTCATTTTATGCTTAGTTAAATAAAAGACACGCAACTTGGAGTTAAATATTGAGTAGGTAGATCTATCAAGCCAGCCCAGCATTTCATATTCAATAAACAATGGATGAATCTATGAAGATCGATATATTCTTCATGGGATCCAAACCAGTGAGTAAGTTAGGTGAAATCCTTCTGGAATCAGTTGGACAAGATAGTAATAGAGATAGGGATAATGATTACTTACAGATATACCTATTTTAATGGCATTCTTCCTCCATAAGATGCTGAATTTCTTAAAGACAATGTTCTTCTTTAGTTACTAATCTTCCTGAGCCAAGCACAGTGCCTAGGGAATAGGGAGTGCTTAATAAATGCTTGTTGAATGAATGAATAAATGAGGTATGTGTGAGATATGTGTGTCAAATAGAGGTCGCTAATTAGCTAGAAGTGTTAGCTGTTACAGGAGACAAACTCAGACAGCAAGAAGTCTTTTGAGGTTTATTCTGAAAAGTATAAGATGGAAATTATATAAAATTTACTAACCATTAACTTCTCCATGTATATGTAGTTATTCATGTATTTTTTTCACAGAGATATTTACATGGAATAATATAACAACTTACACATAATGTTCAGCAAGGTTTCAGTGTTGACTTGCAATGTCTTCTCATTAAAGAGGTGGGGAGAACCCTGTGCTAACTGTGACTGTTGTCTATGCTCTGATTCTATCTGAGCCCTCATCAGCCTGTGTCATTACTGATTTTCTGCTATACTCTCTGCTACTCCGAGGGCTATGCATATCCTTATTTGAAAGGATGCTTCCATTTTTATATTTACGCTAATTGGAAAAACATTTCAAAAGTTATTTTGAAAACTGGACCACATTTATCCCTGATCTCACTGACTCATTTCTCTTGTTCTAGTTAATTTGCTGCTTCAGAGAGGTGTCTTCCCCTTTTTTTTTTTTGAGACAGTCTTCACTGTCGCCCAGGCTGGAGTGCAGTGGCATGATCTCGGCTCACTGCAGGCTCCACCCCCCAGGGTTCATGCCATTCTCCTGCCTCAGCCTCCCAAGTAGCTGGGACTACAGGCGCCCGCCACCTCGCCCGGCTAATTTTTCGTATTTTTAGTAGAGACAGGGTTTCACTGTGTTAGCCAGGATGGTCTCGATCTCCTGACCTTGTGATCCGCCCGCCTCGGCCTCCCAAAGTGCTGGGATTACAGGTGTGAGCCACCGCACCAGGCACCCTTTTCAAAGTATTCTCTGCAAAGTAACTGCCCTCCCCCCACTATTTTTCTTTCTCTCTTTTCCTCTTCCTCTTAATGAAAACCTTCTATGCTTTGATGCTGAGAAGATATTAAGTAGATTTTCTTGGATTTTAGTGGGAACACAATAGTTTCCCAAGAAAAATGTCTACTCCATTGCATGTAAGCATTGAGTTTATGAAAAGTGATTTGTGTTATTCAGACTTTCTACCCAGTATAGCAGTCTGTGCTTTTACTGTTGTTTTACTCTTTCCCATTCACCAAGCACAGGCTATATATACACACAATCAAAATACTATAGGTAAAATGTTAATCATTTTTGTAGCCCTCCGCAATAAAATTATTTCTGATTATTTGCCTGATTTGCTCCCCTATAAAGTCCATCTTGGAAACCAAGCCCAGGATTGTTAGGTGAACTGCCTTGGATTACCTTATCAGTAAGTGACAGGGCTTATTGTCTCCAAGTCAAGATTGTATTTTATTCTTCTAAAGTTTTTGTAAAATAGTTAAAAAGACTTCTCCCAGTTTAACATCAACACCTACTGATGGCAGGATTTTCTAGTGATTTCATCAAATAACTTCTCAATGGGACTTGGATTTTCTAAGCTTAGCCTGCATCTCTCACTAACAGGTGACCCTCAGCCATCATATGGGAAGTTTCATTGTCTGTAGAATGATGCAGAGGACATCTAAAGCATTCTTGTCCCAGAAGCTTGTGTTTGCAATCATTTCTGTTGCTCTCCAAGCACCCTTCAATCTTTCAAATGTCTTCCTACAAGGGAGTGATCCGCATATCACCATACAGTTTTGAAATGGTTCTGAAGACTGATTCCTTATTCGTGTATAGAGAGTCATTCTTTGTTTTTTGGTTTTTTGTTTGTTTCATTCCAGTCAGCTTTCAATGATCCCAGGGCTGCTCCTCGAGTTTGTGGATTATCCAGGCCACTGGCTTTGTCCTTTCCATCTTCTGTTTGAAGTATTTTGCAATTTCAGTGCATGTGACTTTGTTTGCAGTGTACCAGAGTAGAAAGGAAATAAAATAAAATGAGCCCAGTTTGCTACTTGTACATAGTTCTAGTATATATTTTATTTAATTCCTTGTTTATTTAGTTTTGTTGCTGAAGTTTTGTAGGGTGAAGAAGGCAGGGTAGAAGATTTGAAAATATTGATTAAAATTGTTTTGCTACTTTCCGTTATGTAAAATTATATATATTCATTGTAATTAGATACAAGAAAAGTCTAATCTCTTTTAGGTTAACTGTTTTAGCTATTTTATTTTATATGTTAGAGTTGTTTTTTAGGATAAATTGGAATATGGATATTATTAACTTTTGGATAATGATACAATTTTCTATGTTAAATTCCATTAGTTACCACTTGCTGAGAATATCCAACATGCTAAACTGACTGCCCCTAGTGGTTTTACATTTTATTATTAAGCTGAGAATTAAAGCAAAGCTCGAAGACTTCCTGAACAGGCAAATGGCTCCACCATACAGCTGAGCTCATGTGCTGGTTTTCGCTGTTATTTCTAGCATGGAATGAAGAGTTTAATGGAGAGAAGTCTCTCATTTATAACGACTAAAGCAGATGAAGAGGAAAGATGCCAGTGCCACCAGTGTTTGCTCCTCCGCAGTTCTCCCATAAGAGCAGCCCACTTTGAATATTATATCTAGAAGATAATTTTTTAACCTAACAAATTAGGAAATATTTTAAAGTCAACAATAGCATCAGAGAGGAATAAACAAAAATTTATTTTATACAAGCAGAAGTATAAACTTTGTAAACTTTTTGGCTTACCAAGCAGATGAAGAACCTTAAAAATATTCCTCCTAGTCTTTGATCCAGTATTCCACTTCGAGGAATAATATTGGAAAAAATTAAAGATGCAACAAAAATCCAAGATGATCCAGAGAGCATTATTTATAATGGTAAAGAACAAAATTGAAATAACCTGAATATTTAGCAGGAAAAAGGAAAACTATTTTGTAATTAAAGGAATCATACCATGGAATTTTAGGCCATCATTTAACATAATGTTTTTGAAAAACTGCTAGAAACATAGGAACCTATTCATAGGACAGAATTGAATGAGTAAAAAAGAAAACAAAATGTGTAAGAAATACGATAGCAATCACATCTAATATAAATTAGATATATGCATAGAGAGAATAGTTAGAAAATGTACTGAAAGGAAATGTACTAACATATTGAACAACATAATGAATTACTTTTGTTTTCTTCTTTGTACTTTTCTACCATTAAAAAATGTTTTAATGTGAACGTATTGTCTTCATAGTAGGAGTATATCATATATAAATGCAAATATGGATTTTAGTAAACAGAGGCTCAAAAGAAAGGTTTTGGTGTGAGAATTACTTGAGTTTGTGTCCTGCTACTACCACTTACAAGATGGGGAAACTAATCGTTTTAAGACTCAATAAACAGATTGAGTTAGTAATCAGAAAACTTCCCACAAAGAAAAGCCAAGGATGAAGTGGCTTTACCAGTGAATTGTACCAAAATAAACCTAATAAAGAATTAACATCAATTCTTCACAGATTCTTCCAAACTATAGTAATGAAGGGAACACTTCTTAACTCAACTTATAAGGCCAATATTTGCTTGATACCAAAACTAAAGACATCATAAGGAAAAAACTATGGAACAACTTTTTTATTAATATAGATGTCAAAATCCTTAACTAAATACTAGGAGGCCAGCAGCATATAAAAAGGATTTTGCACTGCAACCAAGTGGGATTTATCCCAGAAATGCAAGGGTGTTTCAACCTATGAAAATCAATCAATCATATTAATAAAGAAAAAAACCATGATCATTTCAACAGATAGAGAAAAATCATTTGACAAAATCCAGTGTCTTTTCATGATTAAAAAAATCATAAAACCAGGAATAAAGAGGAACGTCCTCAATATGATAAAGGGCATTTAAGACAAACCAATAGCAATAGTGAAAGGAAACTTAAAAATTTAATAGTGAAAGGAAAGCTTCTGTCTTCCTTAAGACCAAGAACAAGAAAAGAATTTCACTTTTGCCACTTCCTCTTCAACGCTGTGGTAGAGGTTCTATCCACACAATTAGGCAAGAAAATGAAAAAAAAGTCATAAAGTTTGGAAAGGAAGAAGTAAAACTACTACCTCTATTTACAGATGATATGATTCTGTGTGGAATACCCCAAAGAACACACACACACACAAAAGGGCTAATAAACACATTCACCAAGGATGTAAAATGCATGTCAATATACAGAAATCAACTGTTTTACTATACACTAGCAATGGTAGTCTGAAAATAAAATTAATGAAATACTTTTATTTGTAATAGTATCAAAAATAATGAAATATTGAGGGATGAAAGTAACTAAAGAAGTGAAATGCTTGTACACTGAAAACTATAAAACATTGTTGAGAAAAATAAAAGAATCATAAACAGAAATATATTCCTTGTTTATGAATTAAAAAAGGAACATTGTTAAGAAGGCAAGATTTTTCAAAATTGAGCTACAGATTCAATGCAAACCTAACAATATTTCAATTACCCTTTTTTACAAAAATGGAAGCGTTGATCATAAAATTGATATGAATAACAAAGGACTCAGAGTAGCAAAAATAATCTTGAAAAAGAAAAATAAAGTTGAAAGATTCATGCTTCTTAATTTCAAAACTTACTACAAAACTACACTAATCAATAAAGTGTGGTAATGGCATAAAGATAGACATGTGGACAAATGGAATGGAATTGAGAGTTTAGAAATAAACTCATACATCTATAGTCAACCAATTTACAACAAGGATGTAAAGACCATTCAATGGGAAAATGATAGTACTTTCAACAAATGATTCTAGGACAACTGGATATCCACAGGTAAAGAAGAATTTTTACCACTATCTCACATCATATGATAAAATTAATTTAAAAGAGATCAAATCAGGGTATTTCATGTATCTCATAATATGTACACCTACTATGTACCCACAAAAATTAAAAAAAAACTAAAAAATGGATCAAAAACCGAAATGTCAGTGATAAAACTATGAAATTCTTAGAAGGAAATACAGGAGTAAGTCTTCATGATCTTGCATGAGGCAGTAGTTTCTTATATCTGACATTAAAAGCACAAGTGACTGAAGAAAAACATATTAATAAAATTTCATTAAAGTTGAAAACATTTGTTTGCCTAAGGGCACTGTCAAGAAAATGAAGAAGGGCTGGGCACAGTGGCTTATGCCTGTAATCTTAGGACTTTGGGAGACCAAGGCAGGAGGATGTCTTGAGGCCAGGAGTTGAAAAGCAGCCTGGGCAACAAAGCAAGACCCTGTCTCTACCAAAATAAAATAAAAATAAGTTAGCTGGGCATCGTGGCTCATGCCTGTAGTCCCACATACTGGCAAGGTTGAGGCAGGAGTATCAGTTGAGCCCAGGAGTTCAAGCTGGCTGCAGTGAGCTGTGATTGTGCCACTGCACTCCAACCTGGGTGACAGAGTGGGGGGATCTTGTCTCCAATAAATAAATAAGTGAGTAAGAAATTGAAGAGACAATCTCCAGAATGAAAAAAAATATTTGTAATCATATATCTGATAATTTTCTAGTATCCAGAATATATAAAGAACACTTACAACTCAACAATAAAAGACAAATAACCAAATTTTAAAAATGAGAATATACAAATAAGAAGACACATAAAAGGCCAACAGACATATGAGAAGACACTCAACATCATTACTCATCAGGGAAATGCAAGCCAAAACCACAATGAGATACTACTTTATAGCCACTAGGATCGCTATAATCAAAGAAACAGAAAATAGCAAGTGTCGGTGAGGATGTGGAGACATTGGAACCCTCATACACTACTGGTGGGAATCTAAAATGATGCAGGCACTGTAGGAAACAGCTTGGAAGTTTCTCAAAATGTTAAATATAGAGTTCATATACTGCTGATCAATTCTACTCTTGGTATATATTCAAGATAATTTAAAACATATCTACATTAAAAAAACTTGTGCATGAATTTTCATAGCAGCATTATTTTAATGATATTGTTCATGATAACCAAGAACTGGAAGCAACTCAAATGTCTAATAACTGATAAATATATAAACAAAACATGGTATAACCACACAATGGAATACTATCCAGTCATATAAAGGAATAAAGTATTGATACTACTATTACAACATACTGTGAAAATACTGTGCTAAATGAAAGAAGCCAATCACAAAAAGTCACCTGTTATTTGATTCCCTTTATATGAAATATTCAGAACAGGCAAATTCAAAGACAGAAAGTAGGTTACTGGTTTCAAGGACTAAGTGAGTGGGAATGACTGTTAATGGATACAGGGCAGGGCTTCTTTTGGGGGTAATGAAAATGTTATGGAATTAGATAGTGGTGATGGTTGCTTAACCTTATGAATATAATTTTAAAAACACTAAAGTTTACACATTCAAGTGGTGATTTTATGATATAAGAATTATAACTCAATTTTTTAAAGTATTTAAAAAAACACCCAAGTCCAGAGAGCTCAGCTGCTAGATGGCCACAACAGAACTAGTCAACCCCAACTCTCCTGTTTCCTCTACCACTTCTCACCCTACCTTGCTCTATTCCTAAAGGGACCAGAGTCCCTTGTAGCTAGATGAAAGAGAAATGATAGAAGCACAATGTGGAAAATGAGGAAAGACATTGATTAAGTGCAGGCTTCCAGATTGTAACAGGATCAAGCTGAGGGAGAGGGAGAAGACTCAATTTTAAATCAAGATTAAAATTTGACTCTTACATGGGCCGGGCATTTAATTCTCTAATTAAAACTATCTTTTATGACTTGAAATGAGATTTTTATTTCCTAAGGGGTACAGAAAAATTAGCATATCTACTGGACTTCCCTTGTAGAGACAGGGAAAGAGCCGCACAGAGTATTTCAAAGTACAATGGGAGGCAAAACTGAATGTGCTACTGATTTCATTCTAAGAATCATGCCTGTTCAATGTGTAAACCAAAAATAAACTTCTAAGCTTCCTGACTGACTGAACAGACCCCCCTCTTGGCCAAGGGGGCCCAAAGAAACCTGAAAAACTAGTTAAGGTCATGATGGAACGAAGGTGTCAGATGTGCCTCATTATACTCTTCTTTTGGAGTACAGAACCAATTGTCCAGCATATACATGAAAACAGAGATCTGCAAAAAGATAACAAATTCCAACCTGACTATAGTAAAACATCACATGAAAAATAATGAAGGAAATCAAAAATATTTTACCCCAAAATATGTTTCTTTGCCAAATTTTAAAATGGCCTTGCAAAACCGTCTTTTGTGGGGGAAAATTTGCATCTGTAAAGAATCTCTATTAACATAATTAGATCTTCCACTTTTCAGGCCCTCCTAATCTTGAAGAGATTAAGAGTCTAGCACCATTTAAAGGTCTAAATAGGAAATATTTGCCATCTATTGTCTCTAAAGGCAGCCAACTATGAGACTTTATCTACATAATTAGAACCTTAGTCTCCACAACCCTTTTTCTCAACCCAGATATTCCCTTCTATTCCAGGTATTTAAATAATAACCTAACTCTTCCAATCAATTGCCAATCAGAAAAATCTTTGAATCCACTTATGACCTGCAATCAAGCACCCCCTCCCCCACTTCATGTTGTCTGGCATTCCAGACCAAACTAATGTATACCTCATATGTACTGACGGATGTCTTCTGTCTCCCTGAAACATACAGGAACAAGCTGTATCCCAACAAACTTTGGCACATGTTCTCAAGACCTCTTGAAACTGTGCTTTGGGACATGGTCACTCATATTTGGCTCTTTAAATATCTTACAGAGTTCAGCTTTTTTGTCAACAAATGTAAGAGTCACAAATGATTAATGGCAGTTCTTAGAGATTGTGGAGAGATCTAGAACCCCTCATGTAAAGCTAGAAAGGAATAGGGTAATATTTAATGAAGTAAAAAACCTGATGATCCAGCAGGTTCACTTCTGGGTATATATCATAGGAGCTTCTCTGTAAGGGGCTTATGCTCCACAACTAAAGATCCCTTGAGACACTTACAGTAATTTATTTCTACATTTAGACAGTAAAGATCATATATATATTTGTATATATTTGATTTTTAATTCTATTTGATGTATATATATTTGATGTATATATATACACACACATATTTACATATATATGTATCTCACCAAATGGAGACTTGAGAACAGAGTTGGAAGTCAAACATTAAAGAGGATGTCACCTCTCTCCCTGGTGTGACTGTGAAGGTCATCAGTGATGGTTGTACTTTTCCCTGAGCTTGGATTCAGACTCAGAATCCTTCTCAACACAAATCTCCTCCAGGTAGCCATTAACAAATGAACATCATCGAGTACAAGATAAAACTTTTTTTTGCAGCCCCTGGCTTATAATTTAGTTAAGAAAACAGAACATGCGTATGTTAAAAATGCAAGGCAGAATAGGTATATGTCCAATTTGGTAATACAGACTTTCATGCGCGTCCGTGTGAAGAGACCACCAAACAGACTTCGTGTGAGCAACATGGCTGTTTATTTCACCTGGGTGCAAGTGGGCTGAGTCCGAAAAGAGAGTCAGCAAAGGGTGGTGGATTATCATTAGTTCTTATAGGTTTGGGGATAGGCGGTGGAGTTAGGAGCAATGTTTTGGGGGCAGGGGGTGGATCTCACAAAGTACATTCTCAGGGGTAGGGAGAATTACAAAGAACCTTCTTAAGGGTGGGGGAGATTACAAAGTACATTGATCAGTTAGGGTGGGACAGAAACAAATCACAATGGTGGAATGTCATCAGTTAAGGCTATTTTTACTTCTTTTGTGGATCTTCAGTTACTTCAGGCCATCTGGATGTATACGTGCAAGTCACAGGGGATGCGATGGCTTGGCTTGGGCTCAGAGGCCTGACACAGACTAGCACTGATTCTGGGAGAAGGCCAAGCTGAAGGCCTGAGCAGGAGAGGAAATTGTTTAAGAAAGAACAGCACTGCTCTGGGTAGATTTGTAGGAGACAAAGACAGTAGAGAGCAATACTTTCAGCAGAAATAGCTGGAGCTGTGATGAAGCTACATTTTGGGATCAGCAAGAAGATTGTTTATGAAAGGTGGAAATGGATTGCATTTCTTTGTTCCCTTGTCTTAGAGACACTATGGTAGACACGGAGACCTGCCCCCAGACTTCTTTCCAAAGAAAGAGTTGCTGTGGCTCCTTCACAGTTAGCCTCAGCTGTAGAAAGCCCGCCCCCCGCCCAGGCAGGAGCATAAAGGTCCAGCCATTTGGGCCTAACTTGGGACATGAGTTGGGTTATCCTCTATTTAGAGCTCCTTGCTAGAGTAGATGAGGCTTTCTTGGTCCTGTATCTGTCAGTGGGCTTCTCCTTCTGCCCAATCCTGCATCATCTCATTTCCTCTCTTCGTATGTATTGATCCCTAACAAACACCTTGCAATCATCTGACAACATCTGAAAACAAACATCTGACCTACCATCCCCACTTTCCTGCATGACTTCCACACCAAATGGGAAGCACACTAAGAAAATGACAGGGAAACTTCTGCTGCACCATCTGAACCAGGAATTACATACTTTCTTCCTTTCATTTTTATACCTCCGATAAGATTTTGCAACATAAGAGAATATTTGCAGTGTTACTTTGTTATGAGAGAATTTTGTATTTGGGTGGGTGGGGGGGCAAATGTTTGGATTTCATTTTAAGTATAAATAAATAAATGAGGAGATATACAGACTGTATTTTCACAGGGCTGTTACAACTAGAATAACAGGGCATTAAAGTTCATCTATCAAACCTTTTATCTCATAGCTTCAGAAAGAAAGGGTGGGAGAGAAGACACACTGATTGAAAGTTTACCATGTAACAGCAGTGTTCTTATATTATTCATACACTACTTTAAAAATACATTTGGGCTGAAGCTGCCACTACTGAGGAACAGCAGCGGCTCTCTGGAATGACATAGTCTAATGTGGTCAACATATGGAAACACATTCTGTGCACAGCTTCCATCAACAACCCCCTCACTGTCAGCATTGCCTCCACCCAGGAGACTGCTGGGTCTGCAGCAAATGTTTAAAGCTTAAGTAGTCCAGGCCGGGCGCGGTGGCTCACGCCTGCAATCCCGCACTTTGGGAGGCCGAGGCGGGCGGATCGCCTGAGGTCAGGAGTTCGAGACCAGCCTCAACATGGAGAAACAACGTCTGTACTAAAAATACAAAATTAGCTGGGCGTGGTGGTGCATGCCCGTAATCCCAGCTACTCGGGAGGCTGAGGCAGAAGAATTGCTTGAACCTGGGAGGTGGAGGTTGCGGTGACCCGAGATCGCGCCATTGCACTCCAGCCTGGGCAACGAGGGAAACTCCGTCTCAAAAAATAAATACATAAATAAATAAATAAAGCAAGCTGAAATAGTCCTAGCAAAGGGTTATAGCCTGTAGCCACCACTCTTTGCCACAAGGGGTCAGCCTTTGCATGTACTGTAATTAAGTAAACGCTTCCAAGAAAAAAGCGAACCCTCCATTTAATGTTTATGAGTTTACTGCAATGTGTTGGTCAAATAAAGATCCATGGCCGGGCGCGGTGGCTCACGCTTGTAATCCCAGCACTTTGGGAGGCCGAGGCGGGCGGATCACGAGGTCAGGAGACCGAGACCACGGTGAAACCCCGTCTCTACTAAAAATACAAAAAATTAGCCGGGCGTGGTGGCGGGCGCCTGTAGTCCCGGCTACTCGGAGAGGCTGAGGCAGGAGAATGGTGTGAACCCGGGAGGCGGAGCTTGCAGTGAGCCGAGATTGCGCCACTGCACTCCGGCCTGGGCGACAGAGCTAAACTCCGTCTCAAAAAAAAAAAGACCCATGGAACTGAAAAAACAATAAAAACAAAACAAAAACAAAAAGCACTTACCTTCCACATTTCCTAAAAATTGGTTTACTCTTATTGAAATCAGATCATGAATTCTGAGAATGTTAGAACTAGAAGGGATGTTAGAGATTTGAAGAGCACCAGCTGCTTGATTTTCTGCTTTCTTTGTGATGAGCACAACAGGAACCAAATCACATAGAACATCTCAATGATCCTTCCACAACCAGCTGAGCCAGGTATTGCCACTCCCATATTCCAGATTACGTAACTGAGCCTTGGAGAGACTAAGTAACTCCCTCTAACAAGTATTTATTAAACACAAAAGACATGTCAGTAAGTCAGTGGGCAAGCTGGCTTGACACTGAGGTCTGTCTGATGCCAAAGCTTGTGTTTGTCTGTATATGACCCTGCAGTTCTTTCTTTCACGATATCTGAGAGGCTGAATGAATTGTCCAAAGGAAGAAGTCTCCTTGAAGACTAGAAGGTAGAAGTTACCACTTTGCTCTTCTATCACATTGACACCTCCTCAAATGAGTACTAAATAGAGGTGATTACCATCCTTAGTGACAGAAGGTAAGCTATGTGGAGTTTATTACAAAACCAGCTTTTAAAAAAATTGAGATGTATCAAAAGAGATACAGATTTCATGGAATATCTAATTTTCATAGTCAACAAGAAAGCTAAAAATTCTGAATAAATTATTTTAGTTAATGTCATTAAAATTTTCATTTCACTGCAGTTTTCCCTCAGAAACGTAACAATATTATTCTGTTGTCTTCTGACCTCTATTATTGCTGTTAAGAAGATTAATGTAAATCAAGTCATTGTATCATCATTTATCTTAAGTTGCTTCCAAGATGTTATCTATGTCATTGATATTTTGCAACCACATTACACTGTGCTGGGTGTCGTTGTATTTTTTAATGTATTCTGCTCAGGAGGCACTTCATATTTCACTTCATGAATCTGAACCATATAGAACATTTCAGTCATTGCTTTTTGATTATAGTTTCTCCTCCATTCCTTCTATTTTCCCCTTCCAACATTTCTGATGTATACGGGTTCTTCTCATTCTATCAGGCATGTCTCTTAACATCACTTTTACAGTTTTCATTTATTACCCCTTGATACTAAAAGCTGTATAATTTTCATGTACTTATCTTTAAGCTTTAATTTTTTACCGTCTCTAATTTGCTACTTAATTGATCCATTTGTTTCTTAATTTCAAAGACTATGTTTTCAGTTTCTATAAATTCTTTCATTCCTAAATTTATGCCTATTTGTTTTTCATAGTATGTTAATCTTTTCTTAATATACCAATGCCTTCATTTACATCTTAGCCACTTTAAACATGCTTATATTATGTTCTACTTCCCATTGCTATTCTAATTTTTTAATTTCTCAAAGTTCTAATAATGCTCTCATTCATGGTAGATCATTCCCTCATTTGTTGTATATTTTATAAATTGAGATATGAAAATTAGTAAGGCTATATTTTTCTGTGAGAACCCACTGTGGTTTGTGTTGTGGAATCAACCCCCGTATTAGTCTGCTGAGGCTGCCATTACAAGGTACCACAGAGCGGGTGGCTTAAACACAGACGTCTATGTCTTATAATCTGAGGGCCAGAGTCTGAAATTAAGGTGTTGGCAGAGTTGTTTTCTTCTGACGCCTCTCTCCTTGGCTTGTAGATGGCTGTCTTCTCCCTGTGCCTTCATACAATCTTTTCTCTACGTGTTGTCTGTGTCCAAATTTCCTCTTACAAGGACACCAGTCATGTTGAATTAGAGCCCATCCTAATGATCTCATTTTAACTGAACTACCTCTATAAAGACCTGATCTCCAAATAAGGTCTCATTCTGAGGTACTGGGGGGTATACGACTTCAACATATGCATTTCGGGTGAGGACATAATTCTGCCTATTAACAACTCCCAAAAGCAGTTTTGCTTGTAAATCTGGGCATGTCACCAGCCCAAGTGAAATCCGTATGATAGTTTTTTGGCTTGCTTGTTTCTGAATCCACAGGCAGTATAAATACAATCCTCAAATTCCTGGCGAAGCAAGCCAATAGTTTCTGATTCCAAAGAGGGGGGCCCCCATCTCCCTACCCCCTCCATTCACACATCTAGGGCTCAGAAAAAAACCTTAATGCATTCTTTTCACTTCCTTTTTTCACCGGGTGAAAGTTTTTCCTACATCATTTGGAGGTGCGTCTCTTACTTTGTGTGAATAATTTTACCCCAAAAAACTATTGGCTTTTTATACTCAGTCGTTTCTTTACTAAGTTTCGTATTACATTCCATGTCTTAATTACTAAACAATACTTTCTTTTTTTTTTTCAGACAGAGTCTCGCTCTATCGCCCAGGCTGGAGTGCAGTGGCGCAATCTCGGCTCACTGCAAGCTCCGCCTCCCAGGTTCACGCCATTCTCCTGCCTCAGCCTCTCCGAGTAGCTGGGACTACAGGCGCCCGCCACCACGCCCGGCTAATTTTTTGTATTTTTAGTAGAGACAGGGTTTCACCGTGGTCTCGATCTCCTGACCTGGTGATCCGCCCGCCTCGGCCTCCCAAAGTGCTGGGATTACAAGCGTGAGCCACCGCGCCCGGCTGCCTCTGGTAATTTCTTTCTACTCTCTGTATGAGTTCAGTTGATTTGATTTATAGATCCCACAAATAAGTGATAACATGCAATATTCTTCCTGTGCCTGGCTAATTTCACTTAACATAATGATCTCCAGTTCCATCCATGCTGTTACAAATGACTGGATCTCATTCTCATTCTTTTTTTTTTTTTTTTTGAGACGAAGTCTCACTCTGTTGCTAAGCTGGAGTGCAGTGGTGCAATCTCGGCTCACTGCAACCTCCGCCTCCCAGGTTCAACCCATTCTCCTGCCTCAGCCTCCCGAGTAGCTGGGACTACAGGGTGCCCCACCATGCCCAGCTAATTTCTGTATTTTTAGTAGAGACAGGGTTTCACCATGTTGGCCAGGATGGTCTCGATCTCTTGACCTCATGATCCACCCACCTTGGCCTCCCAAAGTGCTGGGATTACAGGCATGAGCCACCATGCTGGCCTGGATCTCGTTCTTTTTTATGGCTGAATAGCACTCCATTGTGTATAAGTACCACATTTTCTTTATCCATTCATCAGTTGATGGGCACTTAGGTGTCTTCCAAATCTTAGCTATGGTAAACAGCACTGCAACAAACAGGAATGCACATATTTCTTAAATATACTTATTTTCTTTCTTTTGGGGATATACCCAGCAGTGGGATCACTGGACCATATGGTAGCTCTATTTTTAGTTTTTTTAGGAACCTCCAAACTGTTCTCCATAGTGGTTGTGCTAATTTGTATTCCCACCAACAGTGTATGAGGGTTCCCTTTTCTCCACATCCTTGCCAGCATTTGTTATTGCCTGTCTTTTGGAAATAATCCATTTTAACTGGAGTGAGATGATACCTCATTATAGTTTTAATTTGTGTTTCTCTGATGATCAGTGATGTTCAGCAGCTTTTCATCTACCTCTTTGCCGTTTGTATGTCCTCCTTTGAGAAATGTCTCTTCAAATATTTTGCACATTTTTTTGTTTGGTTTATTAGGTTTTCTTCTATAGAGTTGTTTGAACTTCTCGTATATTCTGGTTATCATTCCCTTGTCAACACGGTAGTTTGCAAACAGTTTCTCCCATTCTGTGGGTTGTCTCTTCCTTTTGTTGATTTTATCCTTCACTGTGCAGAAGCTTTTTAACTTGATGTGATCCCATTTGTCCATGTTTGCTGTGGTTGCCTGTGCTTGTGGGGTATTGCTCAACAAATCTTTGCCCAGACCAATGTCCTGGGGATTTTCCCTAATGTTACCTTGTAGTAGTTTCATAGTTTGAGGCCTTATATTTAAGTTTTTAATCTGTTCTGATTTGATTTTTGTATATGGCGAGAGATGAGGGTCTAGTTTCATTCTTTTGTATATGGATATCCAATTTTCCCAGCACCATTTATTGAAGAGTCTATTTTTTTCTCCATGGTATGTTCTTGGCACCTTTTTAAAAAATGAGTTCACTGTAGCTCTGTGGATTTGTTTCCAGGTTCTCTATTCTGTTACATTGGCTTATGTGTCTATTTTTATGGCAGCACGATGCTGTTTTGGTTACTGTTGCTGTATAGTATAATTTGAAATCAAGTGATGTGATTCCTCCAGTTTTTTTCTTTTGCTTAGGACAGCTTTGGCTATTCTGGGTCCCTTGTGGTTACATTTAAATTTTAGGATTTTAAAAAATTTCTGTGAAGAATTTCATTGGTATTTTGATAGGGATTGCATTTAACCTATAGGTTGTTTTGGGTATTATGGACATTTAAACAATATTGATTCTTCCAATCCATGAATTTTTCCATTTTTTGGTGTCCTCTTCAATTTCTTTCTCCGTGTTTTATAGTTTTGATTGTAGAGATATTTTACTTCTTTGGTTAAGTTTATTCATAGGTATTTAATTTTATTTGTAGCTATTGTATATGGGATTACTTTCTTGATTCTTTTTCAGATTGTTTGCTGTTGGCATATAGAAATGTTACTGATTTTTATATGTTAATTTTTTTATCCTGCAACTTTACTGAATTTGTTTATCAGGTCTAATTGTTTTTTGGTGGAGTCTTTAGCTTTTTCCAAATATAAGATCATATCATTTGAAAACAAGGATAATTTAACTTCTTCCTTTCCAATGTGGATGCTCTTTCTTTCTCTTTCTTTCTTTCTTTCTTCCTTTCTTTCTTTCTTTCTTTCTTTCTTTCTTTCTTTCTTTTTCTCTTGTCTTATTGCTCTAGCTAGGACTTCCTCCATCTTTTGCTTTAAATCATGTTAATTTAAAATGCTTTGGGATTCTTTTTTTGAATTTTTGTTCATAAAAAAGAGAATGATTCTTTAGATAGTAAATGTGTCTATTCTTTACCTTTCCTGGCAAAATATTTGACTTCTCTAATCTACTAGTATCACTTTATTATCCTCCAACTTTTTTTAGAATAGTTACTAATTGAATAACACAGAAATTTGACAAACTGATTACCCTTTCCTCAGATCATAGATAAAGATGTTAACTAAAAGCCAACAATGAAATCTTTTTTTAAAATTAATAAACCTTTATTTTTTAAATTTTATTTTTCCATAAGTTATTGGGGTACAGGTGGTATCTGGTTATGTGAGTAAGTTCTTTAATGGTAATTTGTGAGATTTTGGCACACCCATTACCCAAGCAGTATACACTGCACTGTATTTGTAGTTTTTTATCCCTCGCCCCCCTCCCACTCTTCCCCCCAAGTCCCCAAAGTCCATTGTATCATTATCATGCCTTTGCGTCCTCATAGCTTAGCTCTCACATATCAGTGAGAACGTATAATGTTTGGTTTTCCATTCCTGAGTTGCTTCACCTAGAATAATAGTCTCCAATCTCATCCAAGTCACTGTAAATGCTGTTAATTCATTCCTTCTTACGGCTGAGTAGTATTCCACTGTGTGTGTGCGTGTGTGTGTGTGTATCTCACAATTACTTTATCCAGTCATTGATTGATGGGCATTTGGGTTGGTTCCACCATTTTGCAATTGTGAATTGTGCTGCTATAAACCTGCATGTACAAGTATCTTTTTCACATGATGATGACTGACTTTCCTCTGGGTAGATACCCAGTAGTGGGATTGCTGGATCAAATGATACTTCTACTTTTAGTTCTTTAAGGAATCTCCACACTATTTTCCATTGTGGAAAATAGTACCAGTTTACATTCCCACTAGCAGTGTAGAAGTGTTCCCTGATCACTGCATCCACACAAACATCTACTGTTTTTTGATTTTTTGATTATGTCCATTCTTGCAGGAGTAACGTGGTATCGCATTGTGGTTTTGATAGGCATTTCCCTGATCGTTAGTGTTGTTGAGCATTTTTCCATATGTTTGTTGGCCATTTGTATATCTTCTTTTGAGAATTGTCTATTCATGTCCTTAGCCCAGTTTTTCATGGAATTGTTTGTATTTTTCTTACCAATTTGTTTGAGTTCCTTGTAGATTCTGGATATCAGTCCTTTGTCAAGATGTATAGATTGCGAAGATTTTCTCCCACTCTGTGGGTTATCTGCTTACTCTGCTGACTGTTCCTTTTGCGCTGTAAAAGCTCTTAGTTTAACTAGATCCCAGCTGTTTATCTTTGTTTTTATTGCATTTGTTTTTGGGTTCTTGGTTCTGAAATCCTTGCCTAAGGCAATGTCTAGAAGGGTTTTTCCAATGTTATCTTCTAGAATTTTTGGAGTTTCAGGTCTTAGGTTTAAGTCCTTAATCTATCTTGAGTTGACTTTTGTATAAGGTGAGAGATGAGGATCCAGTTTCATTCTCCTACATGTGGCTAGCCAATTATCCCAGCATCATTTGTTGAGAAGGGTGTCCTTTCCCCACTTTATGTTTGTAGTTTGCTTTGTCAAAGATCAGTTGGCTGTAAGTATTTGGGTTTATTTCTGGATTCTCTATTCTGTTCCACTCATCTGTGTGCCTATTTTTGTACCAGTACCATACTTTCTTGGCGACTATGGACTTATAGTGTAGTTTGAAATCAGGCAGTGTGATGCCTCCAGATTTGTTCTTCTTGCTTAGTCTTTCTCTGGCTATGCAGGCTCTTTTTTGGTTCCATATGAATTTTAGAATTTTTTTTTCTAATTCTGTGAAGAATGATGGTGGTATTCTGTTGGGGATTGTTGTCTCTCTTCTGGATCTAGCCACCCAGTGAGTCTACCTGGCTCGGGGCTGGTACTGTGGGTTGTCTGCACAGAGTCCTGTGATGTGAACCGCCTATGGGTCTCTCAGCCGTGGATACCAGTGCTTGTTGCAGTGGAGGTGGCGCAGCGGTGCAATGGACTCTGTGAGGGTACTTACTTAGCTTTGGTGGTTTAATGCTCTATTTTTGTGCTGGTTGGCCTCCGGCCAGGAGGTGGCACTTTCCAGAGAGCATCAGCTGCGGTAGTATGGGGAGGAACTGGCAGTGGGCGGGGCCCTAGAACTCCCAAGATTATATGCCCTTTGTCTTCCACTACCAGGGTGAGTAGGGAAGGACCATCCGTTGGGGCTGGGGCTAGGTATGTCTGAGCTCAGACTGTCCTTGGGCGGGTCTTGCTGCGCTGCTGCGGAGAATGGGGTGAGATTCCCAGGTCACCGGAGTTGTGTACCTAGGAGGATTATGGCTGCCTCTGCTGAGCCACGAGGGTTGTCAGGGAAGTGGGGGAAAGTCGGCAGTCACAGGCTTCACCCAGCTCCCATGCAAACCGAAGGGGGTGTCTCATTCCTACTCTGCACCAACAACAGCCCCTAGTCCTTTCCAGACGGAGAGCTGCACGCGCTTGAAAACCTGCCCCAGGCTACCTGCCTCTCAGCCGCGAAAGAAAAGGGCTTGGTTCTTCCCCTGCTGTGGAGTCTGCGCAACGGATTTGCGCTGAGTTCTGGCCAGGACGCTTCTTAACCCGTTCAAATTATTACAAAATTCAGCTAGAGATTTCCTTCTCCTTGTGTGGTTTTACCCCCTGCTCCTCTCCCGTTGGATCCCTGAGGTGCCAGGCAGGAATGGCCTGCTAGGGGACCCAGCGAGCTCCCAGGGCCTTTCTGCTGCTTTCTCTACCCGTATATTTCCCTCGGCTCTCCAAATTGACTCAGCTCCAGGTAAAGTCAGAAACTTCTCCCGCAAACAGACCTTCAGCTTCTCCAGTGGGGGTGTGTGTTTGGGAGAGGATGGTCTCCCTTTCCCACTTCCGCAGTTGGGGCACTCACTGTTTTGGGGGTGTCTCCCGGGTCCTGCAGGAGCAGTCCACTTCCTGCAGAGGGTCTGTGGGTCCTCTCAAGATTCCTGGTTTGTTCTTGCAGTCGATCTACAGCTAAAATTTGCAGTACGAGTCCCCACCTGCTGATCTGTCTGGAGCTGCAATCTAGTCCTGCCTCCCGTCTGCCATGATCTCGATTTTTAAATTATGGCCATTCTTGCAGGAGTGAGGTGGTATCTCCTTGTGGCTTGAATTTGCATTTTCCTGATAATTAGTGATGTTGAGCATTTTTTCATATGTTTGTGAGCTGTTTGTATACCTTCTTTTGAGAATTGTCTATTCATACCCTTTGCCCACTTTTTTTTTTTTTTTTTTTTTTTTTTTTTTTTGAGATGGAGTCTCACTCTGTCACCCAGGTTGGAGTTCAGTGGCACCATCTCGGCTTACTGCAACCTCCGCCTCCCAGGTTCAAGCGATTCTTGCACTTCAGCCTCCAAGGAGCTGAGATTACAGGCACATGCCACCATGCCCAGCTAATTTTTTTTTTAATGTTTAGTAGAGATGGGGTTTCACCATGTTGGCCAGGCTGGACTCACTCAAACTCCTGACCTCAAGTGATCCGCCTGCCTCAGCCTCCCAAAGTCCTGGAATTACAAGCGTGAGCCACCGTGCCCGGCTTCTTTGCCCACTTTTTGTTGGGCTTATTTGTTGTGTTTGTTTGTTTGTTTGTTTTTTGCTGATTTGTTTGAATTCCTTTTAGATTCTCCGTATTAGTCCTTTGTTGGATGCATCGTTTGGGAGTATTTTCTCCCACTCTCTGGGTTGTCAGTTTACTCTGCTGATTATTTCTTTTGTTGTGCAGAAGCTTTTACTTTAATTCGATCCCATTTATTTATTTTTGGCTTTGTTGGATTTGCTTTTGGGTTCTTAGTCATAAATTCTTTGCCTAAGCCAATATCTAGTAGAATTTTTCTGATGTTATATTCTAGAATTTTTATGGTTTGGGGTCTTAGATTTAAGTCTTTGACTGAATCAGTAATTTAAAAAATTGCAAACAAAAAAAAAAGTCCGGGACCAGCTGGATTCACAGCCAAATTCTATCAGATATCCAAAGAAGAATTAATAGCAATCTTACTGAATCTATTTCAAAAGATAGAGAAAGCAAGAATCCTCCCTGAATCATTCTGTGAAGCCAGTATCACCCTAATACCAAAACCAGGAAAAGAGATAACAAAAAAAGAAAACTACAGACCAGTATCCCTGATGAACATAGATGGAAAAATCCTTAACAAAATATTAGCTAACTGAATCCAACAGCATATCAAAAAGATAATACATCATGATCAAGTGGGTTTCATACCAGGAATGCAGGTATGGTTTAACATATACAAGTCAATAAATGTGATACATAACATAAACAGAATTTAAAACTTATATGGTTTGTTTATTTTTAACATTTAAATCTCTGGTATGTTTTAATTTATTCTGGTATGTAGTACAATGGATTCAATTTTATTATTTTACAAATATAATCATCCACTCACTTACTCCAGCACTTACTGAAAAGTCCATCTTGTCTCCATTGAGACAAGATGCCATTGAATCTATTTTTAAGTTTACTATTAGTCTATCTGTTCAGTCTCTAATAATACAGAACTATACTTAGAGGGCACTATAATATGTTTTAATATTAGATAATACCTTTACCTTATGCTGTGAAGTAATTTCCATGATATATTTCTTGCCCCTTTCCATTTTTCTGCTTTTCAGGATTTTTTTTCTTTTTTTTCTTTTCTTTTTTTTTTTTTTTTTTGTGGCTCTTCTTGCTTCTTGTAATCAACTTATCCTACTCTGGAAAAAATTATGAGAATATTTTTGTAGCGAACACATTTCCTTTATAAATTAATTTAGGGAGAATTGAGTATTGAGCTTTCCTATACCAAACAAGGTAGTGTAATTCCATTTGCTCGGTTTTGTTTTTGTGTCTTTCAGGAGTGTTTTAAAATTGTCTTCACGTAGGTTTTAGATATGTACTGTTAAATTATGCCTAGGTTTTCTGTTAATACTACTGTTATTATTTTTACTACTGTAAATGGAGTCTGCCTCCATTTTATCTTTGTTAGGCTATCCTATGTGTGTATAGGGACAAATAATTTCTCTATGTTCACTGAATTCTGTTATTCCGTAGTGTTTGTTCATGGATGCTTTGAGGTTTTCCAGGTATTTAATAATTATACCTTCTGCAAATACAGTTAGTTATATCTCTTCCTTTCTAAATCTTGTGCCTATAACTACTTCATATTGGCCAATTGCGTTGGTAAATACCTTCAATACAATTATAGAGAGGTATGGAGATAGTGGGAATCTTTTGCTTTTTTTTTATTTTGCTGGAAAATCCTTGAATGTTCCCCCACTTAAAAAGATGCACCACCACTACTTTTCTTCTTGCTTTACCAAAAGAATACCCATTTCTTCCCCAGCCTTAAGTAACTAACAACAAGCCTTCTTTCTCACTGTAGCACTGAGGGTGGCTGTCTCTCGCCTTCTGCAAGATGGATGTGGAGAGAAATGCCCATCTCATCATCTCCACTACCAGGGATTGTAGCTGGGAATTAACCCGGACACCCATTGGGAGAAACGGTGTCACCACACCCCATTCTCCTGCAGAGGCACATCCACTCAACTGTGCCTTTATTCTTTACCCTTCCCCCACAGTCCTTCCAAAACCAAGTTTTTCTTCTTCCTTTTTTAAAAAAAAATTTTTTTATTTTAGGTTCGGGGGTACATGTGCAGGTTTATTATATAGGTAAACTCATGTCAAGGGGGTTTTGTTGTACAGATTATTTCGTCACTCAGGCGCTAAGCCTAGTACCAATAGTTATTTATTTCTGCTCCTCTCCCTCCTCCCACCCTCACACTTTTCAAAAGAACATGTTAGATTGCTCTGTTGGGCATATCACACAAAAGATTGATCTCTCAGATGCTTAACGTTCTTCTCCCAGTTCATTCTGTCTCCTCAACTTGATCAGAAATCAGGGACACAGGTACTCATACATGTTAAAACAATCAAAAATAGGCCTCGTACCTCAATTTTTCCATGAATACAAATACCTTAATGTGAAGAAACCCCGAGTTTTTATGATAAGTAACATAATTGGATTGCAGTGGTGGCATGAAGTCCAAAAGTGAACAGATGTGCTTTAGATGAGTTATTACTGCAGCTTGTTGCTGAAAGTTTTAAATCATGCAACAGAAAATTATTTTATTCTCTGTAAAAATCATAGACAAGATTAGAAAAACTGTTCCAGTAACCTAAGTCAGAATAAATACCTAACATTTATCTCAGTGGTATGTGCTGGGTACTCTACAGATATTTGTTGATTGAATAAATTCATGAGCCCATATATGTGCCTGTTTCTAAGTAAGAGGCTTAAATTTAATAACAATATTTCAATAGCATTTTCTGTTGTATGCCAATTTTCGTATGATCTTCACAAGATCGATCAGCTATGGATTTGATATTTAATGCTGAGCTTTTTCTACTATGTCAGTTTCTAGGAGAGTGTGTTTTGTGTTTCATTTGCTCTATTCCCTCAGCTAATTTCCTGCTTTGATGGTGCTGTTTTGTTCTGTTGTTATTTATTTTATTATTATTTTTAATGAGAGGAGAGTACAACTCAATTCAGAGCTGTTACAAAATTTATCCTGATAAGATTTTTAAAAATTACATAAAGCATTAAGAATGGTAAAGTTGGCTGGAAAATTTTTTTTTAAATGTTGTTTATCCATATCCAGAAATCTGATCCCAAAAGAGAAATCAGTCCAGAAGATTTTGCTTACCTCCTTTGTGGAGCTGTCTCTTTTTACATGAAGGAGTAGCTTCCATCAAAGAGATACTTTTAGATCAAAGCCCAAGGAAAAGAATTCAGGATATTCCTGGGGTGGCTCCCAACGAGCTTGACATCATAGCTGTCATTAACTGCACAATGTTCTTCATATGGCTTTAAATTCCCAAAACTAGGATTTTTTTTCCTGACTTTCTAGAGTTCTCAGTCATAAGCTGCTTGGACATGATAGATTTCAAAAGTAATCATAAGGAGCATATTCTGATTTAAACACTGAAACATTTTCCCTGCAATTAGTATTAGCTGGACCTGCTCATGCATTATAAAAGCTCAGACATGAAACGTCTGGCAGTCACATTCCACTTGCTGCAGAACGACCTTTCTGGTCTATAAAGTATAGGAGCCTAAAGCATAGGTCTCTGACTTGGCCATTTAGAGACAGAGACAGAATTCAGATTGATGTGAGATTTGGGTAATGTGGTTTGAGGATACATTTCAAACAGTTCTGAGGGAGGTGAAGGGCCTTAGATGGTCAAGTACTCAAAGCAGTCACCATGTTCCTGACCTTTCACTTCCACTTGTCTTGAACACACAGCTTTAGTATGCCTAGTGAGTGCGCTTCCCCTTGAAAAACAGTGTGTAGACCCTGACTACTACCTTGACCTTGATCACCACACAGAGTGAGCTGTGGGAGTCTGCAGTCCTGTGAAAATACAGCCAATGAAACCAACAATAATTTGGAATGGTCATCTATGATCTAGGTTGCTAAAAATTTGAGACAAGATAATTTAAAACTGTTACACTAAATGATTGTGTCATCTGTTATCATACTGCACAACATCTCATGATTATTTATGCAATTATACAGTAATCTGCCTTTTGAGAGACATGGAACCTTAGCAAACTACTTAGCCTCTCTGATGTTATTTTTTGCTTTGTAAAGTAACTCACATAACAGAGCTGTTGTGGGAATTAAATGATAAAATGCATTACAGCTGACTGACTGCAGTTTGGTTTGTTGTTTTGTTTTTTAACTTTTTGGTGAAATTCTAAGATATAACTGCTATGTGTCTGTAGGTGGGGTAGCAGGAGGCACCAAGCAGCTGAGTGAGACAGCATAGATGAAAGTTAATAAAATTTGTATTTTTATAATTAATAATAAACCGTGTATATTTATAGGTTTTAGGGCCTGAGAAAGCTCAGGTGATAGCTATATCACTATAGGTAGGATCTTAAGAATATGGGAAATGGCCGGGCGTGGTGGCTCATGCCTGTAATCCCAGCACTTTGGGAGGCCGAGGCGGGCGGATCACGAGGTCAGGAGATCGAGACCACAGTGAAACCCCGTCTCTACTAAAAATACAAAAAAAATTAACCGGGCGTGGTGGCGGGCGCCTGTAGTCCCAGCTACTCGGAGAGGCTGAGGCAGGAGAATGGCGTGAACCCGGGAGGCGGAGCTTACAGTGAGCCGAGATCACGCCACTGCACTCCAGCCTGGGTGACAGAGCGAGACTCTGTCTCAAAAAAAAAAAAAAAAAAAAAAGATTGAAGGGATGTTTTAAGCCTGAGGTTTCTCAGCTGTAATGCAAACCCACTGCAATCTTACCATTCACATACACTGTTCTACCTCACACCCATGGAACGCAGGGGCAAATGGAAACAACAGGAGCACGAAGCTTAGGCTACTTGTTATGCCTTGGGTAATAGACTCCCTTGGCTCTGACCCAGGAGTCTAGTGTCTTCTGACAGCATCCACAAAACTGTGGCAGGCTCACTCGTTAGTTTGTAAATAGGATAAAATCTCAGACCCTTCACAGTTCCTGACACAGTGTTGGAAAGAAAAGCACATTCATTTAATTGCTGGGTTCAATATCATTCAGATATTCAGAATCTATTTAGAGGTATGGGGGTCTAAATAAACAAGACCTCCAATTTTAAATTCTCTAAGCACTGAGTCCTAAATTTCTAGTTTCTCATGGTGCCTTTCAGTATTATCGTTATGTTATTCTAACCTGCAGAACAGAACCAGTGAAAACATTAAATAAGTTGCTTTGAATTTTGCTCTGAGAACATACTTAGAAGCCTTTTCTCCAGCTGCACAGTTGGGTTAATTTAGGTAGTTGTTCAGTTGCCACAGGGCAGGGTCTAGAGATTTTTTTTTTAAGGGGGTTGTGTTATTCTTAAAGCACAATGGGATTCGTCGCCAAGATGATGAAGGCTCCACAAACCCTATGGTGTGATGAAGAGTTAAAGGAACTGGAGAAGTTAACTAAGGAGAAGTGTGGATATTATCAAACATTTGAAGGCCTGTCAAAGGTAAGCACTATTAGATTTGTCTCCAGAGTGTGGGACTTGGGCCAAGGGCTATAAGCACGAGAGAAACAATTTTCAGCTCAGTTTAAGAAAGAGTGTTTCAAATCATAATGGGTTGCTTCAAGGGACAGTGTTTTCCTCACCATAAGAAGGACTTAAATAGGGGCAGGATGAGTTAATCAGGTGGTTTTATAAATCTTAAGATTTACTAAGAGTTTAAGACAGCATTATGCAAAATGATTGTGTTGGCTTAAGTTAATATCTGTAATATTTCTGACCATGTAACTGATATATTTCATTCTGTACCTTGCTAAATGAGAGACACTTTTTCTGTTTGAATTTGTTTAATTTACTGATGGATGGTTTATATTTTATTGATAATGGTTGCTACTTGTCTCTGTAACTATTTCTGGGTTTTATAACCATGCAGTTGAAAAATAGTGAGACTATAAAAATCACTAATCGTAGACAATATTATTGACAGTTTTCTGTGTGCCAGGCACTGTGTTAAGGACTTTCTATGATATACCCCATTTGATTCTACAATAACTCTCTGAAGTCAGCACTGTGTGACCTCCTTTTACAGATGAGGAAACTGAGACACAGGGCAGCATGTAGTTTACCCAAAGTCACGAGCTTAAGTACCAGAGGAGAGTGTGAATCTGGAGCAGTCTGATTTCTAAGGCAGTGCTCTTGTCAACTACACATTTAAAACAGAACCAGGCTGGGCACGGTGGCTCATGCCTGTAATCCCAGCACTTTGGGAGGCCGAGGTGGACAGATCACTTGAGGTCAGGAGTTCAAGACCAACCTGGCCAACATGGTGAAACCCCATCTCTTACTAAAAATACAAAAATTAGCCAGGAGTGTTGGTACACACCTGTAGTCCCAGCTACTCAGGAGGCTGAGGCAGGACGATCCCTTGAGCCTGGGAGGTGAAGGTTGTAGTGAGCCTACAGCACACCACTGCACTCCAGCCTGGGTGATGGGTGATGGCAGTGAAACCCTGTCAAAAAAAAAAAATCATATATGGAAAAAGAAATCTCATGAGTTGTTAAGGAGGTATGAAATGTGATAATTTTCCTAAGGTATCAGAGGAAGAGAGATTCATGTATTCTCTTAGGACATCAAAATAACCCAAGGGCTACTTATTCATTTCTGTCAATTGTGGTGTTACAGCTGAGTTTCTGGAGGTTATTTTAAAAGATGAAGTATTTCACAACACTGCCAGTATGGGAACACTTTTCTTTAAAGAAAACTTTGTATTTTTTTCCCTGACACTTTTGAACTTGCTGTTCAAAGGGGAACAAGCAAGTTTTAAAAGCTAACGATTTCTAAATACAGTTAAAAACCTGTACACTTTATGTCCAGGGAATGTCTTTTTCATAGTGAAGGTTTTCAGTCACATAATGTAAGTATGCTACAGTTATGTAACATTTTAGGATGGTGCAATGTTGGATATGTTGCAGTTTTTTTTCAGGACTGGAAACTCTAAGGTCGATGCTGGTAGACTGCAAAGATAATACCATTATCCCTGCAGGCTCAGCAGTAGGATTATTAATGCTTGGGATGACTGCTCCTCTGACAAGTAGATGATGAAGTTTTGTTAAAAGTGGATTTTAAAAAATAACAGTGCTATTTTTCCAATGTGAAAAAGTCATTAAATAAAGATGGCATAAAAGAGGCATGGCTTTCCATGAATCTAGTAACATTTTCAAAACCTTGAAAAGCTATGAGGCCCAGATGGCTTATACTTGGCACTGGCAAACTGGGGCCAGATAGTAAATGTTTTCAGCTTTGTAGGCCACATACAGTCTCTCTTGTAACTATTTAACTCTGTTGGGTAGAATGAAAGCAATTGTAAATAATATGGAAACAAACGAATTTGATTGAGATCTGACAAAACCTACAATGAAATTGGCATTTCATGTAATTTTCAGTGTCACAAAATAATATTCCTTTTTTATTTTTTAAAAAAACCATTTAAACATATAAACCTTGTCTTTAGCTCACATCCATACAAAAACAGTCAGAGGGCTGGACGTGACCCTTGGATGATCCCAGCTTAACCTGGATTTAGCCTGGCTATATCTTGTAGAATGAGCAGAATCCTTGAGAGCTGGCAAGAGAGGCCAGTGAGACTGGTCTGGGCACATTTCCATCTCTTCTTTCTTCATCCCTTCTTCACTCCTGGATTTCCCAAAGATCACCTGCTTCCAGTCAGGAGCATTTAATATATGCAGTACGCATCAACTGCCTTCATGATTGTGACTACCAAATAGTGGGCACTGTTCTCTGTGTTACAGGTATTACCTTGTCTTTAGTTCTGTCAGTCATCCTCACAGAAAGTGATTCAAGGATTGCTACTGAGTTTACCTCAAACAAGATTTAAGTTCAACTTGCAATGCTTTAATAGCAGTAACAAAACGTCTGTCGCTCCGCTGGTTCATAGCTGCTGCTTACTAGTGATACAACGCTTCTCTGTGACAGAGCCTAGCCAGATAGATGCCTCATTACCTCTTCTTGGGAGAATGCATTTCCTAACCTTGCTTGTAGGTAGTGGAGGTGATGTAACTGGTTTTAGCTAATAAGCAATGTATGCCATTCACAGGCCTGAGTCCAAAAACATCCAGACTGATCTATCATGGGCTCTCCTTTCTCTCCCATCCACCCAGCTAAAAGCAAAGATGGCAGAGCTGCTAGAACTCTGCAATGGGTGGAGCCACAGAGTAGAGACAGCACGCCACTCAGCAGAGCTGCCCAACCCACAGTGGACATTGACTGGGGAAGAAATAAATGATTACTGTTTTGAGCTACTAGGATTGTGGGGTTGTTTGTTAGAGTAGCTAATATTAATTATCCTAACTAACATACAATAATTTTGCAATCCTACCTGCTATAGTTTGAATGTCTCCTACAAAACTCATGTTGAAACTCAATCTCCACCATGGCAGTATTAAGAGGTAGGCCTAAAATTAAGAGGTGAGAGGGTCATGAGAGTTTTGCCCTCATGAATGGATTAAACATTAAGGGATTAATGAATTAATAAATTACCATGGGAGGAGAACTTGCTGCTTTATAAGAAGAGGAAGAGAGACCTTAGCTAGCATGTAAGGATGCTTAGCCCCCTTGCCATGTGACACCCTGTGCTGCCTCAAGACTCTGCAGAGAGTCCCCACCAGCAAGAGGGCTCTTTTCAGATGTGATCCCTCAATTTGGGACTTCTCAGCCTCCATAACTGTAAGAAATAAATTTCTTTTCTATATAAATTCCCCAGTTCTAGGTATTCTAAGTAACAGAAAATGGACTAACGTACTACCCAAGGATTTTATTCAACTTCCTCTCCTTGCCTTTGATGGGGTTTATTGGCAATCTCTTATATTGCAACAATTGCAATCTTGTGACTCATAACAGGAGAATTTGATAAAAAGTTCACAAAACTGAGCAAACACACTCCTGGGCATTTATCTCAGATAATTGAAAATTTATATCCAGACAAAAACCTGTGTAAGGTGTTCCCAAGTAGTTTTATTTGTAATAGCCAAAACCCAAAAACAACAAACATGTCCTTCAATAACTGAATTGCTAAACGAACTGTGGTATATGCATACCATTGAGTGCTACTCAGGAATAAAAAGAAATGAACTATTGACACATGCAATCACTTAGATAGATCTCAAGTTCATTATGCTGAATGAGCCAGTCTCAAGGTAATACACTGTTATTCCATTTACATAAACATTCTCATTCACATATAAATACAAAATTACAGTGATGGAAAACTCATCACTATAGTGATTGGTGGTTGCTAGAGGTTAGAGTTGGTGTGAGTGAGGGAAAGAAGTGGGTGTGACTTTATGGGTAGCATGAGGGAGAGACCTTCGTAGTGATGCAATAGTTCTTTATCTTGATTGTAGTGGTGACTATAGGAATACACACATGTGATAAAATGACCTCAAAATATACATCCACATTATATCAAAATAAATTCTGTTGTTTTGAGATCGTACTATAACTATGTAAGGAGTAATCATTGAGGGAAACTGGGTGAAGGGCACAGGGACTTCTCCATATTCTTTGTGCGATTTCCTATGAGTCTATAATTATTACAAAAGAACAACCATTCATTCATTAAGTCCTTACCCTATCTCATTTAGTCCTAACAACAGCGTTATGAGGTGGGTATTTTCACCTGTCTTACATGTGAGGAAACTAAGGATTTGAAAGGTGAAATAATAGCAAAGACCAGGTGCTAGAAAGTGACAGAGCTAGGATTCAGTTGAGTTTATCTGCTTCCACAGATCCTGTTCTGCATACCTATCCATACCTCTACATTTTATGTATTAAAAAATAGTTTTTGGTACCATTTGGTTAATGGATTTTGACAAGAAAGCAAAAGAAAAGCAGCAGAACTTAAAACCATTTTATGCCAGCAGGAGCTCTAGATGACACTTAATTAAGTAAAAATGGGAGGCTAATTGGCATCAGGTCCAGAACGTCTCCACAGCTCAGCGTTCCACAATAAAAACAGAACACATTTGCTCAGCCAAATTTAAGAATATTTGCTAATTAATTATGGCCCAGCTTTCCTCATCTAATATATACATTCTGAATTTCCTTCCCTAACATGGAATTGATTTTATTTTTGCTTTACTTTTCTAGCTATATTTTATATCCAGAAGAGCACATGAATCATCTTTTTTCATAAATTTCAACAGAAAGATCATGAGAATTCAAAATAATTTCACTTCAAAAAATTATTCAAAGAAATATATTTGAGAATATAAAATGGGCTATGGGGATTGTGTGGTTTGGACATCTGAGGAGAGCTCCCCTCTGGCCCACTTGATTAGCTAGACTGGATCTGGGGGGTTTTGAAACTACATCCCATACACAGCATTAGCTGCTTCATGCTGGGCCCCAGTGCTGCCATTTGGGGGAACCCTGTGGAGTTTGGGGAGAGCTAAGTGGACTTGTTTCCAAGAGCCCCACAGAGTGAGCGATGCTGATTTTGATCATTTGCAGAGTGTAGCTATGCTGCAAGTGACAAAAATGAACAGTTACAAGCCTGAGGGCAAAAATCTACAGTAACCAAGAAATGGTGGTTTATAATTTTAAGGGAGAATAAATAAGGAGAATAACCTGCCCAGAATCCTTGCCTTTTTGTTCTGAAATTCAAAGGCCCTTTCTTGATTCTGTCCTTATTTTTTTTAACCTCTACAACTAATTTGTTAGCAAGATCCATTATTTCTATCTCTAATTTTATACATATTTTTGAGATATTTATTTCTGTTTTCATGATCCTGGTCCATAATGTCCAGTCTGGTCTATTAATTGTTCTCTCTGCCATGACTCTTTGTCTACCTCCAATTTGTGCTACAACGTATAGCCAGAGTGGTTTTCTTAGAATGGAATTTAATCAAATAATTCTCCTATTAAAAATCTTCCAGTGATGTCTCATTTCATTTTAAATAAAATTCAAGCTTTTAACCAGGGCCTGGAAGGCCCTGAAACCTGTCTGCTGCCTCTCTTCAAACTCATTGCCTGCCAGCTTCTCCTCTTGCTCAACCTGTTCTTGGCACACTGACGTTCTTGCTGTTTCTCAGTCATGCCAAACTGTTCCACCACTGGGCCTTCGCACATGCTGCTCTCCCTGAGAACTGCTCCATGGGATCTTTACATAGAAGATTCCCTGGTTTCAATCAGCTCCCCCCAACTCAAATTTCTTCTCATAGATGCTGTCCCTCAAATATGATAAGCATACTTAAAGTGGCTTTCTTTTCATTATCTCCATCTTGTGGTTCTTATTCAGCTTTCTTTTTAGCATTTATTACTTCCTGAAATTATACACTGCTTTATTTGTTAAGTATTTATCATCCAGAACTCTCAATCAAAACGAGTTCTTAATGGACAGCGACACTGTCTATTTTGTTCTCTGCTGTATCTTCAGCACGTGGTGTCTGGCTCTGTCGCTCAGGCTGGAGTGCACTGGCATGATCTCAGCTCACTGCTACCTCCACCTCTGGGTTCAAGTGATTCTCATGCCTCAGCCTCTTGAGTAGCTGGGATTACCAATGTGTGCCACCACACCTGGCTAATTTTTGGATTTTTAGTGGAGATGGGGTTTCACCATGTTGGCCAGGCTGGTCTTGAACTTCTGGCCTCAAGTAATCTGCCCACCTTGGCCTCCCAAAGTGCTGGGATTATAGGTGTGAGCCACTGCACCTGCCCTGAATGCCACTCTTCACTGCACACCTGGCTGATGTTGCAGTGTGGCCTTGTCGCCCTGCTCACGTGGAGTGGTCATCCTGAGCCCTTAGCTTTCATCCAAATGTTCAGTCCAGCCTTGCCCCAAGTTCATCCGCCACAGTGCTCTATCCTCCCGACTTGACTCAGCCCCTTCCCAGGGGAAGCTCTCAGACAGTGTTTGTTAAAATTTAATTTGAGCCACAAAACCTAGTGTCAGAGCAGAACAAATAAACACTGCACAGGAAAACATGACCTTATCAGCCATTGCATTCTATCAGATTTCCTTTTACTGTTTGAAAGTGAGCCTGTTGCTCTAGGCCTATGGAGATACAGCCTCCGGAGATTGTCAAATCTAATCGCAAAACCCATCTGAGGGAAATGTATGGGAAAATACCCAGATCTGAATACCAGCCCCGCCCTTCAAGCTTACCCTGCTCACCAGGCTTCTCAATTCATTGCTTGAAATCAAGAATGTTGAGCTTTCCAAACCCAGGTTTCTGAAACTGAAATTTTCCATGGAAAGCTGGAAGGGTGCTCCTGGGAATATTAAGTACTGTGATGGATTAGGTAACAATGGGATTATCCATACACTTCAGACAGTCTTAGAAAATCATAATGATGAAAGACATTCAGGCAGCATGGACTCTTTTTATTACATAAGAAGGCGTGGGAACATGTGAGAGACATATTTTGGTTCCTCTCCAGAGCTCCTTCCAGAGCTTGCCAGGCCTCACCAACCAACTTACATTTGTTAAAATATTTCAGATCTTGATAATGAAGCAAAACTACAAAGTAGTTTTATTTCTACTGTAGGAACATTCTGCCAGTGATCTGTTCTGAAAGCATAAAAGTTGAAGCTGTCGCAAAGAAAAAAGGGACAGAGAATGACTGTGGAATTGTTGTAAAAGAGGCAGTTTATGCAGTGCCATTGATTTCAGTTTATTTAAATAGACTTGGGCTTTAAACTTTGAAATGAAAATAGCTTAACATGTTTAAGCCTACAATTAGGCAATTAAAAGTTATACAATATTGTCTGCTTATGAAGCTTAAATCCAATTGCTCTGATCTGGGGAATTTTTAGAAGTTATTGAATCTAAGCTCTTATTTCTAGATTTAGACAGGATTAGACCTATGGTGTGTTGGTGATAAGTGTCTACTCAAAACAAATGAGGAACAGGCCCCTGTCCCCTTTGCCATTTTCTTTATGATTCTAAAGGATTCTGACAATCCAGCTCCTTCTGGTATCAATGGAAAGTCAGAGGAAAATCACCATTCACTTTGCAATTTATATTTTTAAAGGCGATTTTCATTTCATGATGCAATACGTTTTTTTCAGAGAATGAATTTAAATTGTTACCTTAAGGAGAGATTTGTCCATCATTTAGATAGCATTTTGAGATATAAAAATTTAGATGAAAAGATCTGGTCTTTAAAGTCTAAACTCTAATTATGATTTGAGAGACAAAAAAAAATTACCTGAAATTAGTAATAGTAGTCATTAGGGCAAACATCTACTGAGCACCCCATAAAAGCCATTATAAGGTAGGTACAATAATCATTGCTATTTTACAGATAAAACCAAATGTCTTATTGCAGGTCAAAGGACCAGTAAGTGGAGAAGCAAGATTTGAACTTGGGTCGCCTGTGTTCCTCCTGCTGATGGGGACTGTAACAACTTTCCCCATGTGCACTCGCATGGGAAGTGAGCCGTGAGAGACTTAAAGGCATTTAGAGCCATGGTTTTCAGATTTTATATTTTATAGACTAACATGATTTTTTTTAAAAAGTAGGGAGGAAATCAATATATAGTTGCCAGGTATTTATTGTGCCAAGTAAAGATATTTTTAAAAACTACCATCCATTTTTGCCATCTTCCCACTAAAAATAAGGATATTTTAACATCAAAATGTATGAGGACATAATTTGAGGAGAAACCAAAAGGTTTATACAAGCTGAAGAGAAACCAAAATGAAGGACATAATTTTAGAATAAAAGAAAACCCTTCAAATTGAGAAGTTTAATTTTATGAAAACCTCACAAGAAATATGAATTTTTCTTTTTCTTTTTTTTTTTTTGAGACAGAGTTTCTCTCCTGTTGCCCAGACTGGAGTGCAATGGCGCAATCTCGGCTCACTGCAACCTCCACCTCCAGGGTTCAAGCAATTCTCCTGCCTCAGCCTCCTGAGTAGCTGGGATTACAGGCATGTGCCACCATGCCCGGCTAATTTTGCATTTTTAGTAGAGACGGGGGTTTCTCCATGTTGGTCAGGCTGGTCTTGAGCTCCCGACCTCAAGTGATCTGCACATCTTGGCATCCCAAAGTGCTGGAATTACAGGCATGAGCCACTTCGTACACCCTATTTTTTTAATTCTTTGATATGACTACAGATCAGTGAAAATGTCACAGATCAGCACTGCTCTATTGACTGGCATTTGGAAAACACTAGCTCAAGGATAGTGAAGAAATTTCTGATGAAAGATGTAAAACATCTGGACAAGATAAGGACAGAAACAATTCAGCAACCACATCCAGTTCAGTGTTTGCCCGATTCTTTTGTTTGGAGTCTCTCCAGCCCTGCAAAACCTCTTCAGATGATCCCTTGAAGCACTCATCTTTAGCCACTAGAAATGCTCTGGAAGGCAGAAAAACAAGAAATAAACCACCTTAATTATATTCAGAGGTTTAACTGCACTAGATGCTCTAAGTCTTTCAAACCCAATTCATTTTACTCTCTATTTTTCAGTCTCTCACTTTTGCTCATTCTCTTGTTTCATGTTGTGCTTTAGAGTTCAATGGCCCTGTCTCTCCATCTAGAATTTGGCATCCTTCCACCGCTATTCAAATTTTCCTACAGTCTCAAATAATATAGATTGCTTTGGGCAATCCACCCCTCCCAGCTCAAACATTCCAGGAATCCTTATCTCAGGGCCACATCCTTAGCAGGCAGCTCTCTACCTATTTTACTTCTATCTCACTGGAGTGAACTAGATAATAACAAAAGCTTTTCTACATCCTGTACAAACACTGCAGAGTCTGTGTAATCTATAGCTTGTGATAAAATGATATGTAGAGAACATCTGCTGTTTTTACCTGTAAAGCATTCCTTACTCCTTGTTTTGAACGCAGCACTCCAATTTTACTGAGGGGATAACCCACACCATATGAATATATTCTTGAAGAAACTGTCAATCAAGGTGGTGCAGACCTGCAAGCCACCTTTGCCACCATGCCAAAGAGTTGGCATAAAATTACCCATACTAGGCAGATAAGACTCTCTTCCATGAATCTGGAATTTGAACATCTAACCTAGCAGCACAGGGCAGAAAAATCATCAGAGGTGAATCATTCTGATTATGGCACTTTGAGTAGATTTTTTAATTTGTGAAATGTAGTTTCCCAGAGCATCCTTGCTTCCTATTTTTCCTGATTCAGTCTTCCTTTCTGTTCTCTGCTGCTTTATAGCTTCTGTAACTCACCTTCCTTCCCCTCTTGTTTGCTTAAGTTAATCGGAATCTATTTCTGATGCTTATAATAAAACATGCTAGCTAACACATTTTGTTTATTACTATTATTCGTAATAAAAATTGCTAAGGATCTCCACCATTACCTCAGGGGATAGTTAGATTTATTGCCAATTTACCCTTGAGCACAGTTAGACTTAGCGAGACTAAGTAGTTTGCCTGAGATTATGCTACCAGGTAGAGGAGGCAGGGTTTGAACCCCAGGTCTGTTTGACCTCTCGAACTGCCTCTAGTCATGACAAGTACAGTATATATTGTTTTAATACTGTGGGTTAAGCACAGATCTTCTCAAGGAAATATATAAAGCCTGCAGTTGAAGACAATTCTTTTCTGATCTTTGTATAGATAGCATTCTGAATATCTGAACTCTCCAAGTTTTGAAACCCACACTGAGAAAATATGCATGCAGAATTCCTTTTAAGCATTTTCATTTTTCTTTTTGCTGGATATGCCATATGTTAAATAAGGAACGTATCTAGACATCTAATGCAGTCAGCTAGTGGAAAGAACGGGAGGGAAGAGGTGCGTGGTGAGCCCTGACTGTTCAGTCAACAAGTGCTAACTGAGCATCTGTTCTTTGCTATGTGCTATGCTAGGCACTAGAAGTACAGAGCAGAAAAGACACAGCTCTTGGTGCCTGCTAAATGAGAACATTATCCAAACACTTGTTAAAGATGGTAAGGCAGACTTTATTCAAGAGAGCTATGGTGATAGGGTCACCACCATGGGATCTTGCAGTGGAGAGATTGGACAACTCCAACTCCAACAAGGATAAGTGGGAATTTATAACCAAGGGTGGGGTCAGTGGATGGAAAATTACTAGAGGAAACATCAAGGATAAGGAGTTCCTGATTAAAGTGACTGGATAGGATTACTGCTGAAGGCAGGCCGTGATGATAAGATATCAAAGTGGTCAGATACCAAGGGTGGGAGATTTTTTCACTAATCTGATTTAGCAGGATTCCTGCTCAAACTAGATTCTATAAGGACACAGAGTTTCAATCCTAGTTCTCTATTTTTCTGTTCAGTAGGCTGTTATAACTCTGTATATTTTTTAAAAGTTGATTCTAACCTTGCCCCATGTATTTTACTCTAGAATAGCTCTAGTTCTGTCCAATAGAAATAAAATGCAAGCGGCAGCATGTATAATTCTAAATGTTCTAGTAGCCACTTTGTAAAAAGTGAAAACTGAAAGGTAAAATTAATGTTAACATAAACTATTTAACTCAATATATTTTTATTTATCATGTAATCAAAATGAAAATTATTGACTATATTTTATGTTTTTTAAACAAAATCTTCAAAACCCGGTGTGTATTTTATACTTACAATATGCCTCAATTCAGATGCTAAATTTTCATCAAAATATTTTATTGGTACTTGGTTTTCATAAACTTTGGATTTGAAAAAATAGATGTACATACCCAAATTATTTGAAACGTAAGCTTTCCAATAACTGAATGAGCACCAAAAATCATTATCCTTCTACATTTGCATCCCTATTGACAAAACTGGTTCATCATTTTTCAGAAAATGAATTTGATTTCGAAGCAAAAGCAGGCCAAGTTCAGGACTCAGAGGAGCCTGAGATTTTGGTCAAAGGAGAGGGTCTTTGTCAAGCCCAAAGAGCCTAAAAGATAAACAATCTAGAAAAATGTTTTGTGAGATAATTAAAATAATAAGCATTTCAAATTAATTACTAATTTTAATTTAGATAGGTACCACTGTAACTTGTGCTCCACATATAAAATATTCTAATAAATATGTTACAATGTTACACCAGTGCATAAAAAATAAGCATTCAAACTGAATCAACCCTTTGACAATAACAAGAAATGATGCAGATGCTCAACACACACTATATAGTGACACAGGATTTTCTTCTTGGTCACGTTGCAAGCTGGGAACCTCCAGCCAGTGACACCCTGCCTGGGCACATTACCCACTGCAGGAGATGGCCCACCCACTCAGCTGCCAGGGCCAAGTCTGTCTTGCACACCAGTCCCCAAGTTCTTATCCTGCACCCAAGAAGAATGAGAATGTGTTGACAGTCTAAGAGTGAGCAAGGCAGGTTTTTAAATTTAATTTAATTTAATTTTAAGTTCCAGAATACATGTGCAGGATGTGTAGGTTTGTTACATAGGTAAACATGTGCCATGGTGGTTTGTTGCACCTATCAACCCATTGCCTAGGTATTAAGCCCAAGGCAGGGGTTTTTATTGAGTGATGAAACAGCTTTCAGCAAAGAGGGGACATGGGAGTGGTCCCCCTACCTAAAGGTGGGAAAGTGCCCCCCAATGTGACAGAGTCCTGGGCTTTCATGGGCTCAGAATGGGGGAGGGGCAGGCCATAGGTAGTATTTGAAAAGGCAACATTCGATTGGTTAAAAGGCATTACTCAGAAAAATTTAATCAGGAAAGGGTGGGCAAACAGGAACAAAAGTTCTCACTCTGGGTTGCAGGTTTCATCCAGGACCATCGGTCTGGTCTTTCAGCCTTCAGGCTGTTTTGGGCTTGAAGGTGGGGTTTCACCAGAGACCCACCCCTATCTGCTTAGGCATTTGGCTGCCTCCTGTTGCTACGAACAGAATAAAGATGGTGTCTTACATGTTGCAGTGCTTGTAAAACTTAGAAACAATAAAGTTTTATTTAACAGAAAAATAGTTTACCTAGCCTTGGTTTTAAAATTTAAATGTAAAATAATTAAAATAAAATTAAATTAAAAATTTGTCTCCTCAGATGCACTAACCACATTTCAAGTACCCAGTAACCATGAAAGGAATGCTTGCTACAGTGTCAATAATCAGTACTAAGAGGGAAGTTTATAAGTGCTTACATCAAAAAAGAAGAAAAACGTCAAATAAATACCCTAATGATGCATCTTAAAGAACTAGAAAAGCAAGAGCAAACCAAACCCAAAATTAGTAGAAGAAAAGAAATAATAAACATAAGAGAAGAAATAAAATTGAAATGAAAACAATACAAAAGATCGATGAAATAAAATGTTGGTTTTTGAAAACTTAAACAAAATGGAGAAAACTTTAGCCAGACTAAATAAAAAAGAGAGATGATCCAAAATAAATAAAATCAGAGTTGAAAAAGGAGATATTACAAATCAGCAAAAGTTTAAGTGCCAAGGAAAAGAAAAGCTTATTTATGACTTAGCTAAGAGAGGTATGATCATTTATGTTGAAACTGAAACTTTCTACAATACAAACCAAAAAAACAATTTTACATGTTTTTACAATATGAATCAATATGTACAAGCTTTTAATTGTAATTGACAGAATTGTGTATATTGGCTACAAGAACCATAAGAATAATTTAAGGAATGCTTTGTTTATAATAGTATATATAGAGCTGCTTTTCAATGTCTGCAATATACCTTTGAATTTCATGTTAATAACACCGAGTTGACATAAGAATTAGCAAATTTACTAAGCTTGGACAGCTATGCTTTTGCTTCAATGTCAAATCCATTCTTTGAAAAATGATGAACTGGTTTTGTCAATATGGATGTAAATATGAAAACATAGTGATTTTTGGTGTGCATTCAATTATTAGAAAGCTTACATTTCAAACAATTTGGGTATGTACATCTACTTTTTCAAGTCCAAAGTTTATGAATCCAAGCACCAATAAAATATTTTGATGAAAATTTAGTAGATACTAAATTGAGACATATTGTAAGTATAAAATACACACTGGATTTTGAAGATTTTGTTTAAAAAACATAAAATACAGTTATTAATAATTTTCATTTTGATTACATGATAAAAAATACCTTAGCTATATTGGATTAGACAGTATATGTTACAAAGTTAATTTTACCTTTCAATTTTCACTTTTGACAATGTGGCTACTAGAACATTTAAAATTATATATGCTGCTTGCATTATATTTCTATTGAACAGAGCTGGAGCTACTCTAGAGTAAAATACATGGGGCAAGGTTAGAATCAACTTTTAAAAAATATGCAAAACAATAAAAGCCTTCCAAATAGAAGAATAGAGAACTGAGATTGAAATCAAGAGAGAAAGGTGTCAGAGGAGGAAAACATTTCAGAGAAAGAATTATCAAAATGTCAAAAGCCATGGAGAGGTTGTAAGATGTAATGGAGGAAAAAATATGTGTAAAACCCCAATTGCCTTAGAAGGAGGACTTGAATTTGCCAAACAGAAATCTTTGTGGTTCTGCCAAGCTAGACTTGCGAGGCTTAATTAAGTGGGCCTAGTTTAGTGTTTGGGAGTAGAACTTGGAGAGAACTGAATGACTTTGCCTAATAGAATGAGAAGAATTTGGGATCCTAAGTGTGGAGAGGGGACAAGGACAAACTTAGGAATGAGGTAAATGGGAGGCATCAGAGGAGAAGGAAGAAAGAGGAGCCAGCAATATGTCTTGATGCTAAACACCAAGTGGGATGAAGGAGTGAGGGGGAGGCTGAAGAGCTGCTGAAAAGTGGGATGACTAATGCCATGTTTGAAGTTGTTGAGTTTGCCTCAGCATAATTCATCTCCTCTGTATCTACCAAACTATAGTAAATTCTGCTGCCCACACACAGACCTTTCTGAGTGTAATTTGTATAAATAATGGAAAAGGATTAAATGGCAAGTATGGATTGTTGTGGGGTAGGACAACATGCATGGGCTGTAAAATAATCCACTGCAGAACTGATAGAGTGGAGCTGTGGACCCCAGTTTGGGGTAACCATGGAAAGATTGGAGAGTGCCTTATGCTCTCACATGTCCTAGGTGGCAGCATGTAGTTTAGATCTGATCTAAATCTCCAGGGTGAAAGTAACTCAAGTTAACATTTCAGTTACAAAGATAAAGTCAGAAGAACATTCTTTGGGTTCAGCAACAAGAAGGTACTTGGGGACCTTGGAGAGTGGTGGACGGTCCTGATTTGGGAGGTGAGGAGGCAGACACAGTGAGCTTGGAGTCCTCTCTTTGGAGCTTTGCTGTGAGGGGAAGGAAGGAGAGTAAAGTGGCTAGAAAGGTTTTATTTTATTTAAGGATGGGAGGTTGGAGCACCTCTGCATGCTAAATAGAGCAGTAGAAAGTCTATTGTTTCTATAAAATGGCTTCATATTGAGAGTACATTTATAAGGCCTTCTAATAACAAAGCAGAAGTGGCAGTAATACAAATTAGAGCAGCAGAAAGTGAATTTCAAAATTTCAGTGTGGTGCTGGTGCAAACGATGTTAATCAAGAAACTATGACCGGTTAGCTGTGGACTCGAATGTTATATAACCTGGCTTGCACCAGGAACTGAAGGTCAGTGACACGGGGATGATTGTGAGTTGTGAGCCAGCACTGAGCCAACTGGTAGATCCAAGATAGTAATATTCCCCTTCTGATCAATGCTTAGCAGGTCCTTATTAGCACCTCTTAGCCTTTGCACAGTGCCTTTCCAATACACATGATCCTTGAACTGTATAGGTCTACTTATATGTGTTTTTTTTTTCAATAGAAGTTATACCAAGTGTGCCTTCCTCTTCTGCCTTGCCTTCTACCTCTTCCATGTGTTGCACCTCTGCTACTCTGAGATAGCAACACCAACCCTTCCTCTTCCTCCTCCTCAGCCTACTCAATGTGAAGACAATGAGGACGAAGACCTTTATGATGATCCATTTCCACTTAATGAATAGTAAATACATTTTCTCTTCCTTATGATTTTCTTAACAACATTTTCTTTTCTCCAGCTTATTTTATTGTAAGGCTACAGTGTATAATACATGTACAAAATTCGTGTTAATGGACTGTTTCTTATTCCTAAGGCTTCTGGTCAATAATAGGCTATTTGTAGTTAAGTTTTGAGGAAGTCAAAAGTTATACATGGATTTTTTTTACTGTGTAGGGGTCAGTACACCAACCCCTGAGTTATTCAAGGGTCAACTGTGTTGTTTTTATCATCTCATTTAGTAAAATACAGACTGGATGGATGGATAGATGGATGGTGTGATGGTTAATTTTACGGGTCAACTTGACTGAACAGACAGATGCCTGGTTGGCTGGTAAAACATTGTTTTTGGGTGTGTCTGTGAGAGTGTTTCCAGAAGAGATTGATATGTGAGTCAATGGACTAGGAGAAGACCAGTCCTCAGTGCAGGCAGGCACCATCCTATTTGTTGGAGGTTAGGACAAATGGGCAGAAGAAGGAGGATTGCTCTCTCTCTCTCTCTCTGCTCTCTCTCTCTGCTCTCTCTCTCTGCTTTCTGGAGAGGTGTGTTTCTTCTTTTCCTGCCTTTGGACATAAGACTCCAGGTTTTTCATCTTTTGGATTCTGAGACTTGCACACACAGCCTCCTGGAGGCTCTTAGGGGTCTGGTCTCAGACTGGAGGCTGCACTATCAGATTCCTTGGTTCTGAGGCTTCAGACTTGAACTGAGCCATGCTAATGGCTTTTCTGTTTCTCCAGCTTACAGACCAGCCTATCATAGAACTTCTCTGCCTCTCTGATTGTGTGAGCCAATTTTTCCCTAATAAATCTTTTTTCATATATCCTACTGGTTCTGTCTCTCTGGAGAACCCTGACTAATACAGATGGGTAATGGGGTAATGGATGGATAAAAACAGAAATATTGGGGAAAAATAACAGTGACCTTCAGGTTTGTAGGAGCTCTGTCTTAGTCCATTTGTGTTGCTATAAAGGAAGACCTAAGGCTGAGTAGTTATAAAGATAAGAGGCTTATTTAGCTCACAGTTCTGCAGGCTATACAGAAAGCATGGCACTAGCATCTGCTTCTGGTGAGGGCTCAGGCTATTCTCAGTGGAACACCAATGGCAGAGAGTGAAGGGGAGCTGGCATGCAGAGATCACATGGCAAGAGAAGAAGCAAGAGAGAGGGGAGGGAGGTGCCAGGCTTTACCAACCAGTTCTTGTGGGAATTAATAGAGCAAAAACTCACTTACTCCTGAGATAATGGCACCAAGCCATTCATGAGAGATCCACCCCCATGACCCAAACACCTCCCACTAGGTCCCATCTCCAACACTGGGGATCAAATTTTAACATGAAGTTTGTAGGGAACAAATATCTAAACCATAGCTAGCTCCTACATGAATGATAACACAGGCTTCCATGTTCCCCAAAGGCAGAGTTAGAGGAGGCTTTGTTAACCCACAGCATAGAGTTATGGATTAGAGAGGACACAAATCCTTGTATATTAAAAATTAGATACTACAGCAAATCATATAGCAGGATTTGTTTTGTTTTTATATGGAGGTCTTAAAAATGTGATAGAAATGGATATTTCTTTTTTTTTTTTTTTTTTGAGACGGAGTCTCGCTCTGTCACCCAGGCTGCAGTGCAGTGGCGCTGCAGTCTCAGCTCACTGCAAGCTCCGCCTCCCAGGTTCACGCCATTCTCCTGCCTCAGCCTCTCTGAGTAGCTGGGACTACAGGCACCCGCCACCACGCCCGGCTAATTTTTTTGTATTTTTTTTTTTTAGTAGAGACGGGGTTTCACCGTGATCTCGATCTCCTGACCTCGTGATCCGCCCGCCTCAGCCTCCCAAAGTGCTGGGATTACAAGCATGAGCCACTGTGCCCGGCCAGAAATGGATATTTCTAAGATGTTTAAATTGTGGACCTAAAGAAACATATAGACTAGTCATCAGGGGCTGGCAACTATTAGGTTCACACACTAGTACTTACCCCCTCCACTCTCCTTTCACAAATACACATGTTAAACATTACTTACATGTCAGAGCATTTTTGTCCTTTGTGCATAGCCACAGAATCCCTAATGTAGTATCCCAGGCAGCCTCCACCAAACAATTACTATAAGCATAAGAGTTGAAATCATACTGAGATTAGATGATTTTTCAAGTCATTTCCACTACTACATTTTATAATAATTCTAGTTAATGAAAAGAATCAACTCCACTCACCCTCACCCTCACATCACCTGCATAATCCGCTGATTAGCTACATCGCCAAAGTACTTCCACAAGTATCCTGTAATCTGATATATGTGTATGGATTCTAGGCATCAATCATACCTATTTTAGATTACAATGTGCCTTAATCATGAACTCTTATGCAATTTGATTTATTTAAATAGACATTATTGATCACTTCCTGTGTGCTACATGGTAGAGAAATAAAGATACATAGAAGGTAGGCAGACCCATTGAACATTAAATCAGTGGCAAGTGTTCTAGTGGTTGTTAAAAAGTTATATAATTTCAGAAAAACGATACTCTTGCTTGGGAAGTTGTGAGCAGGCTTCACTGAGGAAGTATGGGCCAAAAGAACCTTGAAAATAAATAGAACCTTGTGGAACTAAAGATGAAAGGACTTTATGGATAGTGGCAATATTAGGAACAAAGACCAGAGAAAAGGAACATGAATGGCACATTGGGGGAATGGTATTTAAGTCTGGAGCATGGGGCACATTGTTGAGCTGGAGGCATTGATGAGAGAGAAGATTTTTAAGGACTTAGAATGAAGTTAAGTTTGGATATTATCTTACTTGTAATGGGAATCCACTTAGGGTTTCTGAGCATTGATTTGACAAGTTAACTTACAGCAGCAGTATTGAGGATGAACCGCAGAAGGAAAAGAATAAGGGTCAAGAGATAAGACTATCACGAATGTCCAGGCAAGAGATAAGCAGGCATGCATTAGAAGATTGTAAGTTGAACTGAGAGTAGATAACAGATTTTGGGTGAAAGGAATCATAAATTTATTGCACGCTGAGATTGAGGGTAAGAAGGAAGAGTCAAGAATTTATTCACTACCATAAAAGAAAACAAATCCTGCCTTTCTTCACTTTTTCCTTTATCTATTTTTAGAAATTATTTTTCCCTCTTTTCAGAACCAAATCAAACCACCCCAGTGCCACTTGATTTTTCCAGCTGCAGCCCATCAGCTGACACCTGGACCCTTGCACATCCCAACCCTGATCTCTAGCAGCCTCCCACTTTTGATAAAGAGATGGGGAGGTAGACAAGTAAATGAATAATTCTGAGTCCCAACACTGAAGGTACAAAGTGCAGTTAGGATCACCAACTCCTAATTTTTGCCTTTGAATTTTAGAATTATATTACCTTGCTATCAACTTACCCAAACATTCACTGACCAGTAAAAACCTGAATTCTTTTTAAGAAGTAGGTGAGAAATCATATTAGGCCTATCAAAACTACTGGACCTACTCTTTTCAGGGTTCTGCAAAACTCAGTCTGTCAATTCAGAGATTTAAAGGTGAGACCCCAAAAGCCAGCCCAGTCCTGATTCTCAATTACTTGCCATTGTCGTAGACAAATGGGTTGAATTTAAGGACCTTCTGAAGGGTATGGTCTATATGAGGGTCAGAAGGACACAGGTCACTCTTTTGGTTATCCGTTAGCCTGATCAGACTTCTTTTTTTTTTTTGAGACAGAGTCTCGCTCTGTCGCCCAAGCTGGAGTGCAGTGGCGCGATCTGGGCTCACTGCAAGCTCCGCCTCCCGGGTTCACACCATTCTCCTGCCTCAGCCTCCTGAGTAGCTGGGACTACAGGCGCCCGCTACCATGCCCAGCTAATTTTTTGTATATTTAGTAGAGACGGTGCTTCACCATGTTGGCCAGGATGGTCTCGATCTCTTGATCTCGTGATCCACCCGCCTCGGCCTCCCAAAGTGCTGGGATTACAGGCATGAGCCAGTGCGCCCAGCCAGACTTTTTTATTTAAAAAAAAAAAAAAAAAAGTAGAGGTGATATCTTCCAAGCCTAGACTCAAGAGGAAGTCTAGTAGACTACCAAGCTATTACTGGGAATGAGGCTTGGGTGGGTCTTCCTGCCATTTAAAAGCATGGATTGTTATAGAACTAAGATAGTCTTTGTGGACCACAGTTTCCCCAGAACATTTCCTAAGATGGAATAAGTTTGATTTCTTGTTAAGGATTATGGGCTGTTGAAGATCTTGTCAGTTTCTATTATAGACAGAATTTTAGACAAAGACTTAGAATACTTCTCTGATATTAATTATTTGTGTATCAATGAGCAAATAACAACTTTACTAAGCTGTAGTTTTCTTTTTGATAAACTGATAACTTTGGGCTATGTAAGATACAATGAATTTCTCCGAGTTTCTCTCCAAAAATTTATCCTGCTAACTTCATCGTCTTTTGTTCTCAAACTCAACTTTCCTGTTCCTCCTTGCCCCAGTTACCGTAAAAGAGCCTATCCCTTTCCCGTCAGGTCTAATCAATAACGCACATCTGTTCCCTTGGTTACCTGCACCCACTGTTCCCCTGAAACTGCACGTCTCACATGCTCCACCTCTGTACCTCATGTCCCCCTCCCCTTCTATATTTAGAAAAATATGTACAAGTAGCCAATCAGGTCAGCTCAGATTGTGCGGTCTGACCCCAGCCCATGCTGGAGGGACACAGAGGTAGGGATTGCGTTAAGAATATAAAAACCCCCTAGTCTCCTTTGTTCCCTGTACTCTTGTGATCTTGATTGATGCAAGTGGCACCCTTCTGCAGAAGTAAATTGCCTTGCTGAGAGAATTAAACTTTTGCCTGAGTGCTGGTTTTACTTTGTGGCACTGAGCGTTTATTCCTGAAGTATTTTATGTCCAACAGGCTATATGCTTTATCTCGGTTCCCTTCTGATCACAACTTTTAGAATTGTTCTCACCCCAGTTTGTGTTCATTGTGTTGCCTCTTGCGGCTTCTCCAAGGCCTTTGCTGGGCTTCTCTTGCTACTCTTTCTCATTCCCTTAGTAAAGTGAATCAATGTGATCATCCTCAGGACTAAGCTCTGCTTTTTGTTTTTTTTGTTTTTTGTTTTTTTGTTTTCTATCTTGCCCAGATTCCTATCTAAGGGGTCTGGGGAGTCATGCCCTACAAACTGTAAATTCTCATCAAGGAGGTTTTATTTAACCTTATATGTCATGACTTACCTTCCAATCTGACTCTGGTATAACATTATGTGGCAAAGAAGAAAGTCAAAATATTTTACCCCAAAACACATTTCTTTGCCATATTTTGAAATGGCCCTGCAAAGCTGTCCTTTGTGGGGGAAAATTTGCAGCTGTAAAGAATCTCTATTAACATAGCTAGATCTTTTTCTCCTAGGCCCACCCAGTCCTCAAGAGATGAACTAAGAGTCTAGCATCTTTTAAAGGTCTGAATAGGAAACAATTTGTTGTCTCTAAGGGCAGTCAGTATAAGACTTCAAAAGAACCTTGGTCTCCATAATCTTTCGTCTTAACCTGAACATTTCCTATCTATGGATCCCAGGTCTTTAGACAAACTCAACCAATTGTCAACCAGAAAATGTTAAATTTACCTACAGCCTGGAAACCCACACCACCCCACCCCCACTTTGAGCTGTCCTGCCTTTCTAGACCAAACCAATGTATTTCTTTCTTTCTTTCTTTTTTTATTTTTGAGACGGGGTCTCACTCAGTCACCCAGGCTGGAGTGCAGTGGCATGATCTTGGCTCACTGCAACCTCTGCCTCCCAGGTTCAAGCAATTCTGCCTCAGCCTCCCGAGTAGCTGGGATTATAGACATGCACCACCACACCTGGCTAATTTTTGTATTTTTAGTAGAGATGGGGTTTCACCAATTTGGCCAGGCTGGTCTCAAACTCCTGACCTCAAGTGATCCACCTGCTTTGACCTCCCAAAGTGCTGGAATTACAGACATAAGCCACTGTGCCTGCTCCAATGTGTTTCTTAAATGTATTTGATTGATGTCTCATGCCTCCCTAAAATGGATAAAACCAAGCTGCACCCCTACCACCTTGGGCACATGTGCTCAGGACCTCCTGAAGGCTTTGTTTAGGGTCACTCATATTTGGCTTATAATAAATCTCTTCAAATATTTTACAGAGTTTGACTTTTTTCATCGACAGTCCACTGGTAAATTATGTCAGGGCTGCCTCCTCGCAGGTCTGACTTGGAAAAACAAAAGCCAAAATTGTAGCAAAGTAGAGTCTAAGCTTAAACCATGGCAGAATAAATGGTATTGGGCTTGCCCTCTCTTCATAAACAATTTGAAAATTTGACAAAATACATGAAACAACAGTGTTCAGACATTGGACAACACGCAGCACAAGACTATGATCCCTGAGGAAATGAAATGAAGTGAGTCATTTATTACTTGGCTTTCTGCCTTGGGACACTTTCTAGAAAGTAGTGCAGGAAGGGAGAATTTGGGGAGGGCATGGAGTTTTAAGTGTATTGAGAAGATAGAGATTAGAGTCCCAGGCTTCTGAGGGCATTAAAATTTGCAGGACCGAGGGAGTCCACAGAAACAAAGAAATCTTCATGGCATCTCTTGATTCTGCTGTTGAATTCTAGGCTGTGCATACACAGACAAAGTCCACAAAGTTAGACAAAAACGGAGCTCACTAAGGCCTGATAGACCTTAAAACTACAGCCATCCAGAATGAAGAGACTTAGTTAAATAGCCAAGGCATTCAACAGAGCTCTGAAAGGGTTAGGTTTTGTAGTGGAGCTCAAATAGCTCTAGATTAAAGACTCTACCAGACTACCGCTGCAAATCTTCAAAACAAGCTTCCAAAGGATTAAGTTGATCCAGAAGTTACCTGCCACTTCAAACAAAGTCAGTACTGTTAAAATAACAAATACCTGAATTCAAACACTCAATAATGTAACACTAGTACATGTAGTACTAGGCATGTGAAGAAGAAGGAAAATATGACCAGAAGAGAAATGAATCAAGAGACCTGAAAATGACAGAAATAATGGAATGATCAGACAAGAACTTTAAATAGTTATTAAGAATATGCTTAAGAATTTAAATAAATCAACACAATGAGGAGAAATGGAAGATAAACAAATAAATGGAATGCTTAGATATGAGAAAGTTAATGTTCAACATAAAGTTCACAGAAGAAAATCAATTAACTTGATTATAGACAACAGAAACCGCCCAAAAATAGAAAAAAGAAAAGACTGGGAAAAATAAAAAAAGAATAGAGCCTTACTGAACTTTAGGATAACAGCAAATGTTCTAATATGTGTAAAATTAGAACCTTGAAAGAAGGGAGAGTAACAGAAAAAAAAAAAGAAGACAAAATGGTCACAACATTTTTCAAGTTTGTTGGAAACCAGAAATCCACATATCCAAAAAGCTCGAGCATGAAAAACACAAAGAAAATGAACCCATGGTACATCATAATCATCAAATTGCTGAAAAGGAAAAATAAAGAAATCTTAAAAGCAGACAGATAATATCAGACATTACATACAGAGGAACAAATATAAGAATAAACTCAGAACTTCACATCAGAAACATTGTAGCCAGGAAACTATGAAACCAGCTTTAAATAACTGAAAGTAAAATAATTGCAGCTTAGAATTCTATATTCAGTGAAAATATCCTATAAAATGATAGTGAAATAAAAACACTTTTTGGATAAACAAAAGGTGAGAGACGGTTTTTGTTTTGTTTTGTTTTGTTTTACCATAAGACCTGCCTGTAAGAGATGTCTGGAACTTTTTGGACTCAAGAAAGGCTATACCATTTGAAAACCTGAATCTACACAAAGGAATGAAGAGTGTTTAAAATAGCTGAAAGATGGGTAGACACAAAAGAATATTTTCCTTTAAATTAAAAAAAAAATCTCATTGACTTCAAGAAAAAATTAACAACAGTGTATTGAAGAGTTTCTAACATATGTTGAAGCAACATGTATAGCAACAATAGCACAAAGAGTGAGAAGAGGGAAAGGAATCACTATTTTTGTGATTTGCTTACAATATACAGAAACTGATACGATATCATTTGAAGGTAGATGATGATAATTTGAAGAGGTATATTGTAAACCCTAGAGTAAACAATGGAAAATATAACAAGTCATAGCTAATAAGCCAATAGTAGAGATCAAATACTAAAAATTAAAAAGTACTAAATCCAAGAAGTCAGGCAGGAAGGAACCAAACAGATGGGATCAATAGGAAAAAATGGCAAGATGGTCTTGGAACCAGTCATTGAATAATTGATAATTCCATTGAATAAAAGTGGTCTAAACACTCTAATTAGCAGACAGAGATTTATAGATGGAATAAAAAAGCAAAACCTAACTACAGATGAACAATGTGGGGGTCAGGGCCACCAACGCTCACACAGTAAAAAATCCGAATATAACTTTTCACTCCCCAAAGACTTAACTACTAATATCTTACTGTTGACCAAAGCCTTATAGATAACATAGTCAATTAACACATATTTTGTATGTTATATGTGTTATATACTGTTTTCTTAAAATAAAGTCAGCTAGAGAAAAGAGAATGTTATTAAGAAAGTCATAGGGAAGAGTACTATACTGTATTGATACTGTAAGCTCTATGCTCTGTTTACAGGATGAATTGTCTGTCTGAACTGGTGGCAACCACTGGCGGCAACCACAGCTGCAGACCTCAATCTACAGTACCTATCAAGCAATTCAACTTCTTCTTGTAATATCATGACTTTTCTTAGGAGCACTGCCAGCATCCCTGGTGGCACTTTGTATGGGTCCCATGATGTTACTAAAGGTTTAAGATATTGCACAAAACATGATTTAAGAAATGCACAAGGACCATGAAAGACCACTTTTTATTGTGATATGCTCTTTACTAGCGAGAGTAAGTTGCTCAGGTGGAGTTGATTACATCACATGGCATTTTAAGCAGAGATCTGCAACACTTGAGCTCGCCACAACAGCAATAGCAGGTGGCTAGGAAATTATTACAGTATGAACTACAGTTAATTTCATACAGTTATGATTTAATACTGAATCTTTAAATTGTTTACATTTCTTTTGACTGCAAATGGCACCATGTATGGTCTGTGTTTGTGTAAGTTTTGATAAATTTTAATTTTTGTTATAGATATGTGTATACTTTGTGGTAGTAAATGATAAAATAGGCTAATATCTACATATATTTTAGCCACTCATGATGTACCTAACTTTTTCTTTTTTTTTTTTCAGACGGAGTCTCGCTCTGTCGCCCAGGCTGGAGTGCAGTGGCGCGATCTCGGCTCACTGCAAGCTCCGCCTCCCGGGTTCACACCATTCTCCTGCCTCAGCCTCTCCGAGTAGCTGGGACTACAGGCGCCCACCACCACGCCCGGCTAATTGTTTTGTATTTTTAGTAGAGACGGGGTTTCACTGTGGTCTCGATCTCCTGACCTCGTGATCCGCCCACCTCGGCCTCCCAAAGTGCTGGGATTACAAGCGTGAGCCACCGCACCCGGCCGAACTTTTTCTTAATTTTTAAAATATTTCTAGGCTATGTGTTTCACCAGTGAGTTTTTTCAAATTGTCACAAATCTTCAAAAAAAATTTCCAATAGATTTATTGAAAAAACTCCATGTATTAGTGCACCTATGTAGTTCAAATCCACATTGTTCAAGGCTCAACTGTATATGCTATCTGCAAGAAATGCACTTTAAAAAACAGTTCAATTTAAAATAATGATAGAAGAATGTTGGGATTCAATCAGTATGGTGGCAGAAATATTAAAGAGAAATATTAGGGAAAGTTATAGGGAATAGTCACAGACCTTTTTGAAGGCCGAAAAGTTACATAGCTTGTAATAATTGAACAGGCTGAAGGCAGCTGGTTCTTACCTTAGAGTATTAGGTCATAGGGTAAATACTAGGGACAACAAAGGCTTCCCCAGTTAAGTCTGTTTACTCGACCTCCATTAACTAACCTTTGACCCAGATGGCCCTCTAGGGAGGAAGTCGACTAGGCATATTGCCCCCTAATGGTATTTACTTTAGACCACGGTACCTGAGCTTTAATCATTGGTAGAACTACTCTCTTAACCGTGTTAATTATCCACAAGTGTGTTGGCTCAGCTTCTGTTGTTAATTGTATATGAAATTAATGCCTGAAGTGTGAGCTGCTCAGGGCCAGCCGCAGTGACAAGCCTCTCTTGGTGTGCAGGCAGTCGGACATTCAGCTGGACTGGCAAAACAGAATATCTGTGTGTCAGTGTACGTTTTATTCATCCATCGTTTGGGTCAAGGTCTGCGGGCAGATCCCCGCAGCTAATGCCCTGAAACGTGAGGAGGCTTACCTCAGAATATATACCATGTAAATATTTATCACAAGAAAACTGGAGGGGTTATATTCCTATTATGCAAAGTGGAACTCAAGACAAGAAATATTATCCATAATAAAGAAGGACATTTTATAATGGTAAAAAGTCAATTCCTTAAGAAGACATAACAATCCTAAATATGTATGCACCTAATTAAAGACCATTAGTATGCATGGAATAAAAACTGGAAGAACTAAAAAAAAGACGAATTTATGAGTAGATGAAGATTTTGACACCCGTCTGTCCGTCATTGTTAGAATAAGTAGACAAAAAAATGAGGAAATACATAAAATATTTGAACAATAATATTAATGAGCTACACTTAGTTGACATTTATAGAACGCTCCACCCAATAAGGCAGATAACATCATATTTTTCAGTGCACTTAGACTGTTAACCAAGATAGACCATTTGCTAGACCATAAAACTAACTAAAAAAATCTGTGGATTTCAAAAATGTGGAATCATGCAGAACATGTACTCAGACCACAACAAAATTAAACAAGAAATAAATTTTTAAAAATCTGGAAACTCTCCAAGTATTTTGGAATTAAATGATACTTCTCTCATTAACACATAGGTTAAAAAGTAAACAGAAGGGAAATTGGAAAATATTTTGAACTAAACAAAAATAAAAAATACACAGAGAAATTTATGTGATAGCATTGAGACAGAAAATTAAAAGTTTTAAACGATTACATTAGAAAACACAAAAGATCTAAAATCAATCACCCAAGAAAGTTAGCAAATGAAGAGCAATATAAATCCTAAAAAAGAAAGCAAGAAATAGGAATACAAAATAAAGAACACTAATGAAACAAGAAGTTAGTTCTTTTAAAAGATCAATAAAATTGATAAATGATAGACTAGTAGTGCAAAAAAGAGGAGACATAAATTGGTAATATCGGAAATCTAAAAGGAGATATCACTACAGATCTTGCCACTAATAGAGGCATTATAAGCAATTTTATGCTGTTTTATACGCTCAATCACTTGGATGAAATGAAATTATCTAAAGACATATATTGCCCAAATTCAGAAAAGAAGAAATAAAACATCTGAATAAACTTATAGCCACTACAAAGAACAACACAGGCTGAGATGGCTTCATCTGTAAATGTTACTAATCCTACACAAACAGCTTTAAGTCAAAGAAGAACCCATCCCTACTCATTTAATAAGGACAGATTTATCATGATAGCAAAACTAGACAAAGACACCACAGCCTAAACATATGAAAATCTTTAACAAAATGTGAAAATCTTTAACGAAATGAATCCAGCAACATATTAAAAAATCATTAAGAAATAGAGTGTATCTCACAAATATAAAGTTGGTTTAACATTTGAAAATTAATCAGTGTAATTCACCATATTACCAGAATAAAGGGAAAATATATGAATATCTTAATGGATGCAAATTAAAACCACACTGAAATACCAGAATACACCCATTAGGATTGCTAGAATTGAAAAGGCAATATCAAGTGTTGGCAAGAATATAAGGCAACTAGAACTCTCATGTTATTGGAGGGAATGTCTACGTTACAAGCACACTGGAAAATGTTTTGGTTGTTTCTTATACAATTAAATATACAGCTGAACAAGTGGTCTCTTAGATATTTATATTTATGCAAAAAAGAAACACATACCCACACAAAATTTGTTTTTAAATATTCATACAAATATTATTTATAATAGCTACAAACTTTCAGTTTTTTACAACTCAAAAATCCATCAAATGGGAATTTATCACAAAAACTATTGGGTATCTTCACAATGGAAGACTATGCAGCAATAAAATGCAATAAACTGCCAATATATGCAAAAGTATAGATAAATTTCAAAAAATTAAGCAAAAAAAGTCAGACTTAAAAAAAGTACATACTATATGAGTCTTTTTACATATTAGGACAGGAAAAATGAATCTATAAGTACTGAAAGCTGATCAGAAAATGATTGGTGGCCATAGTAGAGAAAGGGGCTGAATGGAAAGGGTCATAGGAGGATTTTTGGGGGTGATGTGTCTTAAATCTTGAGTCTGGCTGTGGTTACACAGGTGTACATTATACAGCTGTTAAACTAATTACATTGTACATTTAAAATGAGTGCAATTCATCAATAAAGTTGACTTTTTTTTTATTATACTTTAGGTTTTAGGGTACATGTGCACAATGTGCAGGTTTGTTACATATGTATCCATGTGCCACGTTGATTTCCTGCACCCATTAACTCGTCATTTAGCATTAGGTATATCTCCGAATGCTGTCCCTCCCCCCTCCCCCAACCCCACAACAGTCCCCGGAGTGTGATGTTCCCCTTCCTGTGTCCATGAGTTCTCATTGTTCAATTCCCACCTATGAGTGAGAACATGCAGTGTTTGGTTTTTTGTCCTTGTGATAGTTTACTGAGAATGATGTTTTCCAGTTTCATCCATGTCCCTACAAGGGATATGAACTCATCCTTTTTTATGGCTGCATAGTATTCCATGGTGTATATGTGCCATATTTTCTTAATCCAGTCTATCGTTGTTGGACATTTGGGTTGGTTCCAACTCTTTGCTATTGTGAATAGTGCCGCAATAAACATACGTGTGCATGTGTCTTTATAGCAGCATGATTTATAGTTGACTTTAAAGATCAAAACAAAGCAGAGAGAAGGCACTAGTGGACAAATAAAAACAAGAAGATCTTGTCAAAGAGCTTTCTGAGGAAATATAAGCTCAATTTACATTTTTAAAAAATTCACCTCTGCCAACACAAATGTAAAGGCAGAAACTTCCAGGGACTGCCTCAGCAGCAGATTTGCTCTGCATTGTTCTTCTACTTCATCTTTCCTTTGTTGATCTCTTTTATATTTCAGGTTGGAAGTTAAACTCATTTGAATTAGTGACATATATTGGTCTAAATGATGGCAGAAAAAGGAATTATGTGAAATATACAGATGGCAAACCTGCATTGTAGCTTAGTATTTATAAAAGAAACACATACTCATTGTGAAGAATTTTAGAAAAACATAAAAAATAAGAAGAAAATAATCTTATGTATCTCATTAATCATAAATCTCAGTAATCTCATTACCGGGGAGGGAAATATACACTATATATAAACAAATATTTACTCATTGACTATGATGTGCCAGGCATTGTACTGGACATAATGAACAAAATGAAGTTTTTTCCCAGGTGGGAGAGACAGCCATTACTCCAATAATACACGAGTGCACATAGTATTTTATATAGTGTTTTGTCACATGCTTGTATACTTAATAATGTATTGCAAATATATTTCCATGTCATTTAAGCTTTTGTTCAATAGTTTTTTCTTTTTTTTTTTCTTGAACACGGTGTCACCCTGTCACCCAGGCTGCAGTGCAGTGGCTTGGTTTCCGCTCACGGCAACCTCCGCCTCCCAGGTTCAAGTGATTCTCCTGCCTCAGCCTCCTAAGTAGCTGGGATTACAGGCACCTGCCACCACGCCTGGCTAATTTTTGTATTTTTAGTAGAGACGGGGTTTCACCATGTTGGCCGGGCTAGTCTTGAGCTCCTGACCTCAAGTGATCCACCTGCCTCGGCCTCCCAAAGTGCTGGGATTACAGGCGTGAGTCACCGTGCCCGGCCTGTTCAGTAAGTTTTAACGTGTACATAGTATTCCAATGTACAGTTTTACTACTTTCTTCTTTAGCCAAATTTTCTTTTATTAACACTTTAGATAATTCTCCCTACTTCCTATTTTTGGTTATTAATAACAATACTAATGTAGCAAAATATTTGGACCTAGTTCCTGAGGATTATAAATTCTAAGAAATGAAATTCTTTTAAAAATATAGATGCTATATAACTTGAAATGTGTTGATAGATCTGTAAAAAGTTAGACATTTTCTTCACCTAGATGTTTAGGTGATTGGGTTGCCAGTGGTCTTATTGAGATGCAGTAAGAAAAAAATTTAATTGTTTACTGTGATTCTGCCTCCTCTAAATTTTATTCTTATAAAATATTGAAATGTCAGGGAATAAAATACAGAATCACAGGTTGTCCTAGTTTTGAATTTTCTCAATTTAACCTTTAAAACTTTACATTGTTGCAAACTAGCCCAAGTAAACAAATGTATATCCCAGAGAGTATTGTGAAAACACAATTCTGACATGAATTCTTCTTTCAACGATTCACATTCTCCATAATTTAATCTAGGGGACTACAAATGCAAAAAAATAAGAGGCTGAACTGGCTGTGACTTTTAATTCCAAAACTGATTTCCCAGAGCTTGCTGTGGATTATTCTTGGCAAGTATTTCTATGCTAAATCTGTTCCTTAGAAAACTCATGGAGGTGATCTCATTCTGTCTATGCAATTCTTTTTGGCATTAATGGGACACTACATAAAGATTAAATACATAAAACATCAGCTAAAACACTTGTAGCAATAGAAACAGCAGTTTACACAAATATAATTTATATGAGTTCTTTCTGCCATGTTTCCAACAAATAAAGCTATAAAGCTTTCAATAGCTGAGGCACTCTAACTCATTGAAGAAAAGCAGTTTACCATAAAGGGGATTGTTTTCTTCTCTACCTCTGTAGGTAATTTCTTTTGAGATTGATAGGGGTTCTATAACACCTTAAAGAAAGGAAATGCTCCTTTTTCAAAAGGTGTTTAGCCTTAAATGTAGTTAACAAGTCTTCTTTTACAAGACTGTAAAGGGCATTCTGAAGATTGCAATATGTTCACGATTATAATGCTCTATCCAACATCAGAAACTCAATAGAGCTAGGTGGTAATAGCCAAGTGTGCTGGGAAACCACACTAGTACAGGGTTTTTTGTAGTTGTTGTTGTAAGTTTCTTTATCCCCACTCCCGCAATCCCCACAAGTATTTAATCTAAAATTAAAGGCATGTAGGTTTAGAGAAATACTGATCTTCTGTGAAATCCACAGCGATCCTTATATTTCGACAACGATGATTTACTCACAGCAGAGAAACAGGAAAGGATTGTGGAAAAATACAATTGTCCTTTAATAGCAGCTCAACATCATAGGCTATGTTCCTGCAACTTTAGATCTTAAGCTTAGTGATCTCTGGCAATTATAGTTTCAGTAATAATGTCTTCCTTAAAACAATTATAAGTAAAAGTATTTCACACGTATATCTCTCCTCTATTCAAATTATTACTTTCAGCTATAGAATGCATGCATATATATATATATTGAGTGAATTTAGGGTATGTTAATATTAGACCTTGTGTGACATACTATGAAATTTAAAGGTAGAATACTAACAATTCAAGAGTAAATTAGATTTTCTATTTATATAATGTAGAAGAATTCGAAGTATTTAAACCATTTGCCTTACTCTGTCTCAACATTTATTTTATTTTATTTTATTTTATTTATTTATTTTTATTTATTTATTTATTTTTTTTTTTGAGACGGAGTCTCGCTCTGTCACCCAGGCTGGAGTGCAGTGGCGCGATCTCGGCTCACTGCAAGCTCCGCCTCCTGGGTTCACGCCATTCTCCTGCCTCAGCCTCTCCAAGTAGCTGGGACTACAGGCGCCCGCCACCACGCCCGGCTAATTTTTTGTATTTTTTTTAGTAGAGATGGGGTTTCACCGTGGTCTCGATCTCCTGACCTCGTGATCCGCCCGCCTTGGCCTCCCAAAGTGCTGGGATTACAAGCGTGAGCCACCACGCCCGGCCTCTGTCTCAACATTTAAAAGAACAATATAATTGTGATGTTGGTCTATTATATGTTCCGAATATCACTGGTTGTGGCCTAATTTCCTAATTTATCTACCTATAGCCACATTTTGTATCTGCTTGGGTGCTTTGGTTTCAAGTAAAAGAACACTGAGTTAAAAGTGGTTAAAGGTCAATAAAACTAAAGTAACACAATTCCAGGACAGAGGTGTCAGCAGGTTCACAGTGCAGATCTCTGGATCCACTGAGTCTGCACAGTCTCTGCTTCTACTCACCTTTGTGAGGTGGCTGTCACAGCCACACCCCGCACCCCACGTCACAGAATTCAAAGGCCACAAGACAGAAGCAGGCACTTCTCCTAGAGCATCTCCCTCTGATCAACGAAGAAAATAATTCCAAGAAGAGTCCCACCCCCGAGAATGGATTTCTTTTCCGGTCTCCTTGGCCAAAACAGATAATAAGCAAAGACTTAGTTGAAAGAAAGACTAGTAGGAAAGCAAGTTTCCGGAATTTCAGCACCAGTAGTGGCAGGCAAGCTTAGGTCTAAAAACGAAGAAAGACTGGGCCAGAGAAAGGCTGTTGGCCAGGCAGCCACAGCACTTTATGTGTAAAGCGAGAAACGATCATCTCACTTGTGAGTCTTATTATCCTGGGACTTTGATAGTGGTTGTAGTGATAGAGAACAAAGCATTTCCTTTGCCAATTTGCTTTCCCACTTTCTAAGACAACTATTTTACAATGTTCTCTTTTCCTCAAACTTCTAAAAGCTTCCTTCTCTTCGTCACTCTCAGTTTATGGCCTGGCCCCTTACCTCAGTTAAAAATCTAGAAGCATTCCTGAGAAAATTTCCAGGTGTCTCTGCCATTAACCTACTATCCTACTGGGACCCAAAGCCCTAGACTGCGTTCCTCATGCAGCTGATGGGCTGCCAATCTCATGCCGTGTACAGGGACCCTTGCCTACTCAAGGTCTCGAGTCTCCAAATTACCTTAGTCTCTCTCCTGTATCATCATTCTTCTCTCTGTTGGAGTAATCCCATCCACCTGCCCATATGCTGCAATCTCTCCCTACTGCCAAAGATAAACAAGGTCAGCCATTAGTCAAAACAGTGAAAACAGATCTTCTTCAGTAATTGCTGACAATAGGTGAAAGGGCTGAGCTCGATTCCAGTTTGTGCAGAGGTGACTGGGTATTGTGAAGGGAGTAGGGAGGGGGCGAGAAGATGCTCAGTAGAGTCAGGGAAGTAAAAAATTACAAGAGGTTGATCAGTGGAAGTGAGATTGGGCCAGCTGTGCACTCCACCTGGCAATTATCAAAGTTAGGATTCCGTCCTCCCACAAACACTGGGAGACAGAGGCTCCATCCTTCCTGAGGGGCGTTCTCGTCTTTGAGAAAGACACTCCTGAGTTATGGGAGACATATATACATCTTACAGAGAAGAGGAAGGATTCTCAGTTGTAACCCCTTTTAAGAAAAGCAGGCATTTTAATGGGGACGGGGAGGGAGCATCCAGGAGACAGGGCCTTATGCTGCTAGGAGCCGTGCTAGAGTTGGGCTGTCTCTTAGTGCAGACGTTTGGATGGAGTCATTACATGCTGAGAATTCTGCAGTCTTCACTTCTTAATAAAGCAAAATAAAAGAAAACTATCCTTAACTCTTAATACCCCTCCAAGAATCACACTTTTTGCAGTCCACTGTTCTAGCCAAACATCTTGGAACAGCTGGTTCTGCTAGCTGCTCCTTCTTCACCTCTTATTTTATCTTCAGCGCATTCCCGTCAGGGTTTCCAACCCACCACTTCACTTCACCATTCTCATTATCACTGTTTACCTTGACAAATTTAGAAACAACGTCTATTTTTTTTTCATTTACCCAAAATATAGTTTTTGATAAGCCGAACAATCTCTTCATCTTGAAACAATTCCTTCCCTTGGTTTCCAGGGCACTGTGCCTAATTTGGCTCCTACGCAGTGGCAGCTCCTGATCCTCTCAATGTAGAAGCATCCTGGGGCCCCGGCTGGTTGTGTTCTCTTTTTTCTCTACCAGAGGCCTGTGTTTCTCTTCAAATTTTATAGATTTAAATACTCTGACCTCCTCACCAGTTTTCAGACTTGTATATCTACCTGCCCACCTGACATATCTTCTGACAGGCAACTTAGAATCCTAAGTACAGCTATTGATTGTCCCCGTGTCTTAGTTCATTTTCTGTCGCTTACAACAGAACTGAAACTGGGTAATTTATAAAGAAAGGACTGGATTTTTTTCTTTTTTTTACAATTATGGATACTGAGAAGTCTAAGGTTGAGGGGCCACGTCTAGTGAGGGACTTGTTGTTGGTGGGAACTCTCTGCAGTGTCCTGAGGTGGGTGCAGGCCATCTCATGCTGAGGGGACTGCATGTGCTCACGTGCTAGCTCAGGTCTCTCTTCCTCTTCCTATAAAACAAGCAGTCCCATTCTCATGATAACCATTCACTCACTGATCCATAAATGAGCCCTCATGACTGAATCACCTCCTAAAGGCCCCCCACTCTCAATATTGCCACATTGGGGATTAAATTTCAACATGAGTTTTGGAGGGGACATCTAACCATAGCAACCTTCACAATCAGCTCCTTCCCCAGTCTTTTCCATCTCAGTAAAGGTCATCTCTATTCATCCAGTTGTACAGGTCAGAAACAGTATTCATTCTTTCCTTTCCCTCACTCTCTGCAGCTAATCTATTAGCAAGCTCTGTCATCTCTGTTTTCAAAATGTATCCCAGCCTTTTTACTTTTTCTCACTTCCATTGCTGCCTACCACCCCCTTTAGCTTCGATTATGCACTGGCCTCCTAGATGGTTTTGCTTCCACTCTTGCCTACCTATAGTATAGCGTCCACATGACTTCCTGTTTCACTCATAATAAAATCCCAAATCATGCCTGCCCTGCATGATGTGGCCTCTGCCTGACTCTGAACGTATCTCCTATGTGCTTCCTTTAAAGCACTTGGTTCCAGACACCAAGTCTCTTGACTGTTCTTGAAATAAAACATATTTGTATTCTCAGCATTTACTCAGTTGCTGTTCATCTTGCCAAGAAAAATGTACTTCCAGCAGACCCTCACATAACTTACCCCACTTAATTCACAACTTTATTCAGATATTGAGTACAGGAGTCTTCAAGGATCATCCTATTTAAAAGAGCATCTCTTGCCGGGCGCAGTGGCTCACACCTGTAATCCCAGCACTTTGGGAGGCTGAGGTGGGCAGCTCCCAAGGTCAGGAGATTGAGACCATCCTGGCCAACATGGTGAAACCCCATCTCTACTAAAAATACAAAAATTAGCCAGGCATGGTGGCGCACTCCTGTAGTCCCAGCTACTCAGGAGGCTGAGGCACGAGAATCACTTGAACCCAGGAGGCGGAGGCTGCAGTGAGCCAAGATCATGTCACTGCATTCCAGCCTGGGTGACAGCGTGAGACTCTGTCTCAAAAAAAAAAAAAAAAAGCATCTCTCACTGCCACTCCCACATCAATTTGTATTTCCTTATTCCATTGTATTTTTTCATGCCATTAACTATTAATGTCTACCTGACCTATTTAAATGACATTGTATTAAATCTAATATATTAAATTATATTAATATTAAATGACATATTAAATGCTGTATTTTTCATGTCACTCATCTCTACCTTGACAATATAATAAATCACTACCTAATATTATATTAATTTGTTGTGCATATATGATATGTACTTGCTTACTAGGATGTAAGCTCTCTTGCCTATCCCTATCACTAAAACAGTGTTGACACATAGCAACAAGTACTATATCTTTGTTGAATGAATGAAAATAGTGTAATCCCTTTAACACTGTGGAAGAGAAAAGGGTGGCTTTGAGGGTATAAAATCCCTGCATTATATAAACTTTTTAATTTTAAATAATAATTACACTGGGTGATGTAATATGGCCAGAGCTGTGGTGCTGTCAAGAGACTGTTGTATTTGGCAAATCTAGATAATTGACAATAAGTATGTATAGAGTCTAATTATAAACTTCTAGGAGAATAGGGATCACGTCTATTTTACTCAATTTTCCTAGCTTTTGCAGAGCTAGGTCTGAGAGCCTCCTAACGGCGGTAAGGAGGACATCATTGTTATATGGCTGAACAGCAAATACTTCTTCAATACTTTATTGAGTGGTTTGCCCTGAAAATACATACTGAAACTGAATCAGGAAATATACAGATCTGGGTAAAGAAAACATCTAGATGTTCATCCAGTTGAAACTGAATGAAGTTTCCATTGGAAAGCTATTTTATCAGATGAAAACATGTCAAAAAAAAAGAAAGCTATTTTAAATATGTTTTATGTTTATATCATACAAGCATAGATAAGTAATTTTTGTCTTTATATACTAACAGGCCAGCAAGTTTTGTTCTATATGAAGCACAATACATACTTACAGCATCTCCTGCACTAACTCAAACTGAACACTGTCTTCATCACATTTTCCAAAATTACATATCGTGAATAGCAAGGTACAGTATTACGGTTTTCTTTCTAAATTCTGACTCAAATGGAAATATTTACATCGTACTTATGGTGCTTATACATCACATCCTTTCATTTTAGCAATTAGTAGCAACATTGCATAAAAAAACAGAACCAAAACTCTGGCTTAGATCTTTGTGATTTTACTAGGAGCATTTTCATTGAAAAAACAACCTCACAGCCATTAAAACAGCATTAGAATTCTTTCAAGTTCAGGCACTGACCTCAGAAATAGTAATGGGAGAGTGGGATAAATTAACTGAGCTGTAGATCATTGGACTTCAAATCCTCTTCCGCGGAACTTTACAAGATGTCCCTGGGTTGCTGGAGTGGAGCCTCACCCTTTCACTCCATTTCAGCCAGGACAACTCCACTTTCCTCCATTTCAAACTTTGGCATGTCATGTATGATTTGGTGCTGAATTTTTTAAAAATTGAAAATCTCTGTTATCACTGTTAAATGCCTATGACAAGGTTAAGTGAAAGCCACAAATAGAATGAAGTGGAGGAGATAAAGAATGTTTTCTGATATGCTCTTTTCCTTACGGATTTCAGAATAAAGATATTTATTCCAGCGTTAATTCTTTGATTCATAAATATTTGTTGAGCATAAACTATAAACTTGGCACTCTGAGCATCCTTAGTATTAACAAAAATAGAAAAGAAAATCTGAATGTTCATCAACATGGAGATGGTTGAATATGTTGTGGTACAACAAATCTCTGGAAAACTATGCAACTTTAAAAAATTGTAAGTTGAAACTGTTGGTATTAACTTAAACACAGGTTCAAAATATGTTCAATGAAAAACAAGTTATAGAGACTATGTATATATTCATATGCTCATATGTCTATATTATATATGTATATGATATAGAGAATATGACTTCATTTTTATAAACAAAAGGAAAAAATAGAAAAGAAAATCTGGATGTTCATCAACATGGAGATGGTTGAATATGTTGTGGTACAACCAGTCTCTGGAAAACTATGCAACTTTAAAAAATTGTAAGTTGACTCTGTTAATATTAACTTAAACTTTTTAATTTTAAATAATAATTACATTGCATTGCTCACATGCTAGCTCAGGTCTCTCTTCCTTTCTTAATATAAATGGGTGTTCGTATGTGTTGACATAACAGAGAGAGGGTATGGCAGAATACATAGAAAATTGCTTCTGTTGTTTTTCTAAAAGTTTGGGAATGGGGAGGGAGGGTTGGACACACATACAGGAGAGTTAGGGACTATTTATATATGTATACATTTCTGTATTGTTTGGCTTGTCATGATGAGCACACATTATTATATTAAATCCACAATGCAGATGCCAACTTTTAAGCTAGTTTATTGTTTAGTGTTGTCTTGTGAAGCTTTAAAAATTAACTGTGTGACCTTAAATAATAGATAAGAATTACTAAATAAACTTACAGTCTTTATGCTGAGGACATTAATGCATCAAATATAAAGAAAAACTGTGATCATGTTCTCTCCACTTACTGGGCTCTAATCAGATGTGTTTGCTTGTCTTGATTAAATATTTTTCAACATTGAAAACAGCATCTATTTTTGTTTTAAATAAAATATGAGATATAGTTTACATACAATAAAATGTGATTTAGGTTTACAGTTCAATGATTTTCTAAAATAAAATATATATACTCATAGAACCTTAATCAACATATAGTACATTTCTATAACTCCAAAAGTTCCTTTTATGCCCCTTTGCAGACAATAACCCTCTACTCTCAGATCTAAGCAATCACTGATCTGATTTCTCCCATCACGGATTACTATTGCCTGTTCTATAATGCCATATAAATGAAATTATACACTATACAATCTATTGTTTCTGGCTTTTTGCTCAGTATGTTTTTGAGACTCATTCGTATTGTGATGCCATTTCTTTTTATTTCTAAGTAGGGGTCCATTGTGTAAACATATCATAATTTTTATCCATTCACCAGTTAATGGATATTTGTATTATTTTCAGTTACTAGTTATGAATAAAATGGCTATAAATGTTTGTGTCCATGTCTTCTGATGTCAACATAAGTTTTTACTTATTTGGGGCAAATATCTAGGAGTGAAATTACTGGTAAGTATGTATTTAACTTTGTAAGAATCTGCCAAACTCTTGTCCAAGGTGGTTATAACATTTTACACTTCTACCAGCAGTGTATGAGTCCTAATTGCTCCACATCTTTTCCAACACTTAGTATTATCATTTTCTATTTCTTTTTAATGTTTCCCAGTCTAGAGAGCCTGTAGCGAGTCTAGAGAGTGTCTCATGGTAGTCTGAATTTGCATTTCTCTAATGACTAATGCTATTAAACATCTTTTCATGAGCTTATTGGGCATTCTCTTCTTTTGTAAAATTGATACTCAAATATTTTATATATTTTTTTAAAAAATTAGTTTGTAATCTGGATTGAATTATTGGAGTTTTTTATATATTCTGAATATAAGAACTTTGTCAGATATATGTATTTCAAATATTAATAGTTGTTTCTCTGGGTGTGTGGTTTGCTTTTCTGTTTTTTTAACATTCTGTTTTGCAGAGCAGGTTTTAGTTTTGATAAAATTTATCAATTTATTTGTTTTATGGTTTGTGTTTATTGTGTCATAAGAAATCATTGCCTGTCATAAGAAATCATTGCCTTTCATAAGATTGTGAAAATTTATTCCAGGAATTTTCTAGTTTTAGTTTTTGTGTGTAAGACTATGATTTAAGTCAAATTTATTTCTTTGTACGGCATTCCATACAATTCAGTTGTTTTAGCACCATTTGTTGAAAGACTATTTTCCCCCACTAAATTATATTTTGGCAATTTTGTAAAAATTTGATTGACAAAATAGTGTAGAGCAACTTAAAGATTCTTTATTTGGATTCGTTGGCTTATATGTTTACTATAATGACCATATCACAGTGACCTGATTAGTGTAGCCATATAAGAAGTCTTGAAGTCAGGCAGTCACAGTCCTCAAATTTTGTTATTAAGTTCTTTCTGCTTTTTTCAAAATTCTTTTACCTTTATTAGGTTCTTTGCATTTTCTACATAAATTTTAAAATCAGCTTGTCAATCTCTATGAAAATATTCCATTGAGAGTTTGATTGAGATTGCACTGAATCTATAGATCAATTTAGAAAACACTGACGTTAGAACAATGCCAAGACTTCCGATCAATGAGCATGGTATATCTCTCCATTTATTTAGATCTTTCATAATTTTTCTCAGGACTATTTTGGCTGGGTGCAGTGGCTCACGCCTGTAATCCCAGCAATTTGGGAGGCCGAGGTGGGCAGACTACCTGAGGTCAGGAGTTCAAGACCAGCTTGGCCAACATGGTGAAATCCCGCCTCTACTAAAAATACAAAAATTAGCCAGGCATGGTGGCGCATGCCTGTAGTCTCAGCTACTCAGGAGGCTGAGGCAGGAGAATTGCTTGAAACGGGGAGGTGGAGGTTGCAGTGAGCTGAGATGCGCCACTGCACTTCAGCCTAGGTGACAAGAGCAAGACTGTCTCAGAAAAAAGAAATATTTTGTAGATTTTAGCATAGAGATCTTGACCATATTTTGTTAAGTTTATGTAAATTTATATTGACTTTTTGAAGTTATTGAGAATATGTTATTTCTTAAATTTTTTTCCCAATCATTTCCAGTATATAGGCATACAATTAATTCTTCTGCATATTGATGTTTCTGTAAAGTTGCTAAATTCATTAATTAGATATAGTTGTTGTTTTGTAAATTCTTTAGAATTTTCTAATATATAATTATATCATCTGCCAATAGCTTTTTTTCTTTCTTTTTAATCTGTAAGTCTTTTATTTATTCTCTTTGCCATATTTAATCAGCCAAGAACTCTAGGACAATATTTATTAGAAGTGTTAGTAGACATTCTTGTTTTGTTCCCAATTTTAAAGGAAAAAATATTATATTTTACCAAGAAGTGTTTTTTTAAAAATTTTAATTTAGAGATGATGTTTTGCTATTTTGGCCAGGCTGGTCTCAAACTCCTGGCCTCAAGTGATCTGCCTGCCTCAGCCTACCAAGAAGTATTATATCAGCTGTAGATTTTTCATATATGGCCTTCATCAATTTGAAGTTGCTTGGGTTTTTGACAGTTTGTGACAAAGTAGGAAATTAATTTTGCCAAATGCATTTTCTTCCTATATTGAAAAAATCATATGATTTTCTTTATATTTCATTAATATTAAATTATATTGCTTGATTTTCCAATGTTGTAACAACCTCTCACTTCTTTCACAAATTCTACTTAGTTACATAATCATCTATACATATTACTGGATTCTCCATGACAACTTTGTTAAGGACTATTTTGTTCATGTTCACCAGTGGTATTGTTCATAATTTTCCTTTCTTGCAATGCCTTTGTCTGATTTTGCTATCAGAGTCATGATGGATTCATAAAATGAGTCTGAAAGTGTCAAGTTATATTTTCTGAAGGAGTTTATAGAATTATATCATTTCAATTTTAAAATTGTATTGATTTTAGCTTCTACATTTATTAGTTCCTTCTTTTACTTATTTTTAAATTCAAATTGTTGTTTCTTCTAGTTCATGAAGTCAGAAGCTTAGATTACTAATGTTAGTCTTTTTTCTAACAGTAATTTAAAGCTATAAATTTTGCTTTATGCTCTGCTCTACCTATCTCTCACATGTTTTGATATATTGTGCTTTCTTATCATTCAGTTTGAAATATTTTTTAATGTTTCTTGTGATTATTTGACCCATGTGTTATTAAGAAGTGTGTGTGTGTGTTTGTGTGTGTGTAACATGCTAGTGTTTGGATATATTCCATGGATCTTTTGGTTACTGATTTTTAATTTGAATCTGGTATAATCCGAAAACAGTGCCTGTTTAATTTCAATCTTCTTAAATTTAGTGAAAATTTTATTTCTTTCTTCATTATTTTAATGTTTCCTTTAGACTGCTAATTCCATCACCTGTCATTCTTGGTCTGACTCTATTAACTGATTTTTCTCCTCTGTATGTGACATTTTTCTGCTTCTTCACCTCTCTACTAATTTTAATTGGGTACTTATTATTGTTAATATAATGTTGTTTGTCTAGTTTTGGTAACTTTCTTTAAAAATTGTCACATTTTCTTCCAGTAGGCAGTTAATTTAGTTGCAGAACAACTTGACTCTTTTGAAACTTGTTTTTAAGGTTTGTTAGGATGAGTTTGGATTAGCCTTTACTCTAAAACTACTTTGGTTCTCCTCTTAAGTAATGACAGTTCTTGGGTCTCTACTGAATGTTCTGGTTGTTCAGCATGGTTGCTTTAGCTGGTTGGCTAGAACTCAATATCCACAACCAGCCCTATGTTATCTACAGTAACGTTCTGCCCTGTATAATGTCTCCTTTCTCATTCACTTGGGGTCCCTTTATAGCTGCAGAACTTAGTAATCAGTCAGAAAAGGAGACTCAGTGCAGATATCTGTAACTGTTTTTCTTCGTCGTCCCTTTTACTTTGGACTCTTTCTTATGAATTCCTGCCACCTAACCTTCCCCAGCTCAAGGAGGACTCCACATTCTTCTTCCTCTGGGCTAACTCTGTGCCTGCATGACCCTGGCAGCAAGCATCTCTCTAAATTTTGCATCTTCTGGACCTCACTCGACTTTCCCTCATATGGCCCTATTCCTGCTTCACTCCTTCCTATGCCAAAATTCACTAAATGCCTGCAGCAGAAAACAGAGATGACCGCAAGCCTTACCTTGCTTACTTCCCTTCTTTTGGGAGTCAGGGTCCCGAGCTTCTTGTTGTTGAATGTCTGAAAAGTATTATTTTTATATATTTTGTCCAGCTTTTTTTGTTGTTTAGGCAGGAGTGTGAATTAGTCCCTGTTATTCAATCTTGGCCAGAATAAATGTCTCCTAAACCCTATCTTAAAAATCTAAATCAATGATCCAAAGATTTTTCAAATGATGTTAATGAAATCTAGAAAAGCAAAAAACAAAAGCATCAATAGAAACTCAAGCAATCATGAAACAAGATAAATTCTTCAAACTTATCCCCAGTCAGTAATATATAAATTTTTGTTTTAAATCCTTAATGTATTTAAACATATGTTTAATAGCAAAATTATGCAGGCATAGTTTTATCTATTTTATAACATTATTTTATGTAGCCGTTATGATACTCATATAGTCTAATTTCAGTGCACTTTAACATATGTTACTTCTTGTGATCCTAATATGAAACCCATGAGATAGGTAGAGTATCGCTAAACCTGGAAAATAGGTATCTTAATTCCAAATCATTATCAGACTAAACAAATACAATAGATTTAAATGGCTCTAAAGTCTTTCTGGTTCATATAAATTACCATGCTTTGCAGAAACTGCAAATAATAGGGAAAACCAGTAAAACTGAAAGAGGCAGCTGAGGGTTTACATTGAAATAATACTTGAATATCTGCCAGTTTAGGGGGTTTGTCACTTTTCAAATATAAATATAAATGCAGGACATGAGAATAGATGAGGCTTTACAGGGAAAAACAAAAAGGGGAGTTGTCTAACATCTTAATTCATCTTTTGCAATATTCCTAAGTCAGAAAACATAATAAACATAATAAAAATAATGCTAGCTTTTAATTAGGTACCTGCTGTATGATCAGCTCTGTATTAAGCACTCGTTATAGAATTTAATTCTCACATCAATGCACGTGGTAGCTATTATTATTAGCCACTTTTACAGATGCACAAACTAAAGCTTAGAGGGATTAAGAACCCAACTGAAGTTTATGTAGTTTAAAACTGAGTGAGCCTTCACGTGATCCAGCTTGAATTTCTGACTTTAAAGCCCACACTCTTAACCATAATTATATCACTACCTCATTAGAAACAAAACAAAACAAAACCCTGCCTTATGGCTTCATGTTGAGACAGAGGTTCTTAATTTTTTCTTTGCCACATTCCTGTTTATTTTAAAGATCATAGGGTTTATCATGAAGCTCATATGACCCAAGCAATATTAAGTTGATTTTAAAAACTATCTCATGGAAAACTTGGCAAAGGGTGAAAGAAAAGTAGCCAATTCAAATGCATAAGGATATGTGTTTCACAGATTTGAAAAGATCAAAGTGATTTCTGGTTTCAATAATTTCTGAGCATGCCAATTCCCAAACCCTTATATTGTAAAGCCCCCCAGAGTTGAATAAAACATAACAATGACCTTTAATGCATATCTGAGAGATAGCAGGAGTTAAAGGAAATACCCAGAAAGGAAGATCAATATGCCAGATTATATATGTCTATCAAGATATTAAAATCAGTATGAACTGTTGGTTCCCTATTTGAAAATCAGACCTAAAGAAACAATAGAAAGGAAAAAGAAGAGGATTTGAGAAATTAAAAAAAAAAAGGCTGAGATCAGTCTGGACTTGTGAGTGGATGGGCAGCTACATCTTGGTTGAAGAATGGCCTCAGTCTCACAGTCTGTACCTTGGTGACAGCAGTGAGAGGAAAGCTTAGAGAAAGGCTTTAAGCTATAGTCTGGTCTCTTCCTGAGCTGTCTAGGGGCAAGCATCACTTTCTGCACTCAGAACAGAAATTAAAGACAAAAGCCCCAGATTACTGGTGTTCATAGAGTAATACCAGGGCAGTGCAAAGCCTGAGATCAGAGGTGAGCCACATCAGGCATTCTCTCCTCTAAGTTCTCTTTTCAAATCCCCAGGGAGGGTGAATCAAAACCCAGGAGATTGTCTTCTCTCCATCCATCTTCCTTATGTGTTGTCAGTGGAGTGATTGCAAATCAGAATTGCAAAGAGTGGTTCTGCGGTGCTTGGGGCTCTTTGCCCTGGCACTGAACCCCTCCTCTCTCCTTAATCTCAATGGAAGGGATCCAGACTGGGGTTTGGTCTCCTGTCCTTCCTCAAGAAACTTTGCCAGACATGGTAGCTGATACATCATATTCTGATGTATCAGAATATGACTTTTTGAGCTAAAATATCTAAATACCAGATGGATACAAATACTATAAAAGAAAGACAACAAGTTGAACTACATATAATACACAAAGCAGAATTCTGATCAATCCTAATAAATAATTAACAATATGCTTAAGGCAATAAAGAAAGAAGTTAGTACAATGAAGAAAGAATATGAGCAGTTAGTATAGAAGCTAATTATGCAGAGACTGGTGGAGGATTATTAGACTAGAAAATGGCTGGGCATTGATATTTACATACACACAAGCGCCCTCTCATCAAGGGCTGCACTTTGGTGGCTGAGAAAAACAGTGTACTAAACTCAGGGAAACGTTTTCTTTCTGAGTTAGGGTAGAAAAAAAAAAAAAAAAAAAAAAAAAAAAAAAAAAAAAAAAAAAAAAAAAAAAAAAAAAAAAAAAAAAAAAAAAAAAAAAAAAAAAAAAAAAAAAAAAAAAAAAAAAAAAAAAAAAAAAAAAATTCTCAGTAAATAAGGAAAAAAAAAACCATTTCCCATGGAATTGAAAGAATATACCAGAAGGAACATCAACTCCGGGAGTGAGGGGGGGGGAGGGACAGCATAGAATACACTAATGCTAAATGACGATAATGTGAGAAATCAACATGAATGATAAAAAAAAACATGTCAAAAAAAAAAAAAAAAAAAAAAAAAATTCCAGAAATGAGTATCCATACTCTCTGCATGATGTGAGAAATTCCAAGCTGAGAAATCAACGAAAAAAATGTTCCTTTATTAGTGATACTGATGGCAGCAGGGGCCATCTGGAGCGGCCACTGCCATTATGCCAGCTGCAGCAAGGAGGCGCAGCTGGGGCTGCACACTCCGTGGAGCTGGCAACAACTGGGAGCCCCACCCCTTCCAAGCTCGTGGAGCAGGAGCTCCCAAGGTGCAGCCGCAGCCACCCCAAACACAGCTGCCGACCCAGGCCTCCCACTCCATAGAGCTGGCAGGACCGCTGCAGCTGCCCAAACCTCAGCTGCAGACCCAGGCCTCCCGCTCCACTGAGCAGGCAGGATCCCCATCCCCCCAGGCATAGCGGCAGCTGCCCAAATTGTGGCTGCAGACCCAGGTATCCCTGCACTCTTGGGAGCTCGGGAAGGACCCCTGCCCTCGCAGGCTCAGAAATGCCTGTTCCCACTGCCTGGCTTCTCCCTGCTATCAGCACCTGTTCTGATGTCAGAGCAAAGTCAGGGCTGATCTTGGGCACTGTGACAGCCCCATGGGGTGTGCACATGCTCAGGACAGAGCTGACATGCCAGTCCCTGCCGCCTTGTCCCCCTCCAGATTTTGGGCGCCAATGAGCAGAGGAGGGAAGCCGAGGAGGGTCTGAGGGCAGCTCACACTGGCCTGCAGGCACCCCTTGGCACCTACAGCCTCAGCACCATGAACAGCAGCAGGAGACAGACAGGTTCCTGGGTAGAAGGGGGCAGGTCCCCAGTGAGGCTCCACCTTCAGGCCAGGGAGGGCCTGAAAGTTGGGGCCTGGGCTGCCAGTGTGGAGATATGTGGTGCCTTTTCCAGGCCTGCCCATGACCACCCATGGGCCAATCAGTGTGCACTTCCTCCCCTCTGAGGCCGAGAGAAGCCCCAGCTCAGCCAGAGCTGGGCAGACATCAGGATGACCAGCTGCAGAGAGGAGCTACCAACTCCAGGGCCTCCTCTCTGCGGAGAGCTGCAGAGATGACTGGATGACCTGCCTGCAGAGAGATCTTCCCACTCCAAGTCTCCTTTCTGCTAGGAGCTGAACACTCATCAAGACATCCTGTCTGCGGAAAGGAGCTGCCCCCTGTGGGAGGCTGAGCTGTTCCATTGCTCAATAAAGCTCTTTTTTGTCTTGCTCACCTTCCACTTGGCTGCATACCTCATTCTTCCTGGGTGCAAAACAAGAACTTGGGACCTGTCAAATGGCAAGACTAAAAGAGCTGTAACACAAACAGGGCTGAAACATGCTCCTTGCTCACCATGTTGCAGGTGAAGAGGAGAGAAGAGCTGTGGTCCTTCAGGGACCCTAGACCTGGGGGTTCCCCAAGCCAGGGCTGTGATTCCCTCTTTGGGGCCCTACGGTTCCTGGCATCTCCAAGCATCCGGGTGCCACTGTGTTTCCAGTGCCAGTCGTGGAAGCTGCTTCCAGTGCGCCTAGTCCAGCTGCATCCTTGCAGAGAGCCTGAGCCCATGCTAGCACCTGGAGTTGCCTGCCCCACTGCAGCAGCTGGCATGTCTGACTGCACAGTGGCCAGACCCCATGCTTGCTCACACACCCGTCACAACTCCATGCCTGACTCACCCTTGGCAGGTGTGGGACCCAGGCCAGTAGTATAAGCCAAGCACAGCCTGACAGGCCAAGTGGGCAAAAAAAGCCCAGGGGGCTTGAGCAAAACTTGGGCAAAGGCACCACTGGTCACAAAGGTTTCTCGCCAGAAAAATGACACCTCGAAGATCCTGTAACAACACCCCTGAAGAATCTGGAAGAAGTGAATGCAAAACTCCTCCTATAGTCCAGAGTACATGAGAATCTAATAGCCAAACCTCTACTGAAGATACACTTGAGATAAAATATTATTAAAAACTTGAGGAAACAGTCACCATGAGCAAGAGTCAGCAGACTTACCACCCCAAGGGCGTGTAACTATAGAAGCAAACTAAAAAGATGATTTTAAAAGCCTATGTTGAAAACAATTTAAAATGGCCGGGCGCGGTGGCTCACGCCTGTAATCCCAGCATTTTGGGAGGCCGAGGCGGGCGGATCACGAGGTCAGGAGATCGAGACCACGGTGAAACCCCGTCTCTACTAAAAATACAAAAAATTAGCCGGGCGTGGTGGCGGGCGCCTGTAGTCCCGGCTACTCGGAGAGGCTGAGGCAGGAGAATGGCGTGAACCCGGGAGGTGGAGCTTGCAGTGAGCCGAGATCGCGCCACTGCACTCCAGCCTGGGCGACAGAGCGAGACTCCATCTCAAAAAAAAAAAAAAAAAAAGAAAATAATTTAAAATAACAGAAATATTCGAGACCTAAGAAATATTTTATTCTTTCTTATGAGATAGTTTTTAAAGTCAACTTACTGAAGTATAAAAAAGGGAAAAAAGAATAGAATGCTAGTAATAAAACACATAGCTAGTAAAATAAAAAATAAATGGATTTATTAATAGCAGATTGGGCTATAAATTGATGGAATTATCCAAAATATAATCCAAGACTTATTAGAATGAAACTATTACAGAAAGGTAGAGACTGGGTAGAGATAAGATCTATCATATATATGTATAACTAGAATCCCAGAAGAAGAGGCTGTAAATCATTGAGAAAACAGATGTATTTGAAGATAGAATGTCAAATAAATAATTTTCAAAAGTTACTGGAAGATAATCCTTAGATTCAAGAAACACAGTTTTTTTTTTTCTAAAATCTTTTTATTATTATTATTATTTTTGTTTTTATTATTATACTTAAAGTTCTAGGGTACATGTGCACAACGTGCAGGTGTGTTACACATGTATACATGTGCCATGTTGGTGTGCTGCACCCATTAACTCATCATTTACATTAGGTATATCTCCTAATGCTATCCCTCCTCCCTCCCCCAACCCCACGACAGGCCCCAGTGTGTGATGTTCCCGATCCTGTGTCCAGGTGTTCTCATTGTTCAATTCCCACCTATGAGTGAGAGCATGTGGAAGAAACGTGCAGTTTTAAACAAGATGAAAATAATCCACATTTGGTGGTACTTATACACCATGGAATACTAGGCAGTCATAAAAAGAACGAGATCATGTCTTTTGTGGGAACATGGATGGAGCTGGAGGCCATTATCTTTAGCAAACTAACACAGGAACAGAAAACCAAATACCACATGTTCTCTCTTATCAGTGGGAGCTACGTAATGAGAAACTCATGGGCACAAAGGAGAGAACAGACACTGGGCCCACCTTAAGGGTGGTGGGTGGGAGGAGGGAGAGGAGCAGAAAAAATAACTATTGGGTACTAGGCTTAGTACCTGGATGATAAAATAATCTGTAAAACAAACCCCTGTCACATGAGTTTACCTATATAACAAACCTGCACCTATGCCTCCTAACCTAAAATAAAAATAAAATAAAAAAGAAAGCAAGATTAAAGAAAAAAAGAGAAAAATCCACATTTAGAATATGATGAAACTACAGGACAACAAAGAAGAAAAATATTAAAGAAACCAGAGTGAAAAAATAGCTTACTTATAAAGGACAAAATATTATACTTTACATAGGGCTGACTTCACAGTTTTGAGCAAGGTCTTCAAACTACTGAGAAAAATGTCTTCCACATAGAATTATATACCTATATTCATTTGCTAGAGCTGCCATTAAAAAATACCAGTCTGGTGAATTAACCTTTCTATCGGCATCTCTCTAAGCTTGCCTGTGCTAAAGAGAGTTTAAAAAATGGATTATTAGCAAATTCAGCTATTTAACAAATATTTGATTGCCTGTTACAGACCAGATACTACTAGTTATAGGTATCACAAAGATAAATAAGAAACGTTCCTATTCTGAAGAGATTACCGGTTTAAAAGGAGAAAAATGTTGTCAGAAAAGGACTTCTTTTTCCCTTCGTACCTTTCACTCACTGGTAATAGACTAAGTATTCTAAGCTAGTGCCCCTCAAACTCTAGCAGGGATAAGAATCACCTAAAGTTCAAATTCTAAATTAGAAGGTCTGCATTTCTAACCGGCTCCCAAGTGATGCTGATGCTGTTGGGTCTGTGGACCATGCTGGAATAAAAAGTTCTAGGCCAGGCACAGTGGCTTACGCCTGTAATCCCAGCACTTTGGGAGGCCGAGGCAGGCAGATCATGAGGTCAGAAGACAGAGACCATCCTGGTTAACATGGTGAAACACCGTCTCTACTAAAAATACAAAAAAAATTAGCCAGGCATAGTGGTGGGTGCCTGTAGTTCCAGCTACTCGGAGAGGCTGAGGCAGGAGAATGGCGTGAACCCAGGAGGCAGAGCTTGCAGTGAGCCGAGATTGCGTCACTGCACTCCAGCCTGGGCGACAGAGCGAGACTCTGTCTCAAAAAAAAAAAAAAAAAAAATGTCTAGCAGGTACTCTTTCAAGTTGCGGAGAATTTCTTTGGTATTGTGGTATTCTGATTCAAACATTTTAAAATGCTCTACTTTAGGAATCTAGTTACATATGCTATATTTTCTAAATTGACAGTTCTGTTTGTTTTACGAAAGTATGTCTGTTAACTTTAACAGTTCACATATCCAATCGAATCGACACAATCCACAATTGGATTAACACAATGTGGATTGTGTCAGTTTGACTGGAAAGGTTAAGACATTTTCTGGAAACTATACTGTTGGCTAACAAAGAGCAAGTGATCATCTCGGCCTCAGAGTATAGGGTGTTTTCCTAATTACAGTGCAGGCCCAAGCTACAGCAAGTGTCGTTTCAATAGCAACGTTAAATCGGAAGGATGTCAGGCATATGCCAAACACATTGCAAAGAAAAAACCTGTTTTGTAAAAATTGCTCTATCCATCTTCCTCTTAACTTTTCTGTCTTTCCTTTTTTTTCTTTTTTGGCAAACCCTTAGAGCCAGAGTGTCTTTTCTTAATAGCCTCTGTTTTATTTTTATTTATTTATTTTTTTTTTTTGAGACAGAGTCTCGCTCTGTCGCCCAGGCTGGAGTGCAGTGGTGCGATCTCGGCTCACTGCAAGCTCCGCCTCCCGGGTTCACGCCATTCTCCTGCCTCAGCCTCTCCGAGTAGCTGGGACAACAGGCGCCCGCCACCACGCCCAGCTAATTTTTTGTATTTTTAGTAGAGACGGGGTTTCACCGTGGTCTCGATCTCCTGACCTCGTGATCCGCCTGCCTCGGCCTCCCAAAGTGCTGGGATTACAGGCGTGAGCCACCGCGCCCGGCCAAATAGCCTCTGTTTCAGACTCTTAATCATCTTCCCCCATTTAGAGCTTACTGGGAAGGAAATGCAGGCACTTTAAATCTTATTTGAATTGTTATTCACTTATTTTTTAAAATCTTGTTATAAAACAAAAACCACATTCAATGTTATTCACTTATGACCATGTTATAGTACCAAACCAGAATGTTTATTTCCTGCTTGCCTCCATGCTCAGAATATCCTGGAATTACCTTTTTCCTACCATTTCCTATTGTTTTCCCCTAGGCTAAACCAGATATTTAGCAGTGAATTTTAGTGACAAATTTGGCTTATGACTCATATTGTTTGGTTAAAATGTAATCTGTATATTCCATTGTATGGAAGGTTAAATTGTATGTTAATATGCTTTCAAATGTAAGCTAAGCTGTAACAATCACATTGTCTAGTAGGAACTTTCCCAAAGGATGAGTACATCTTCAACAAAAGAGTACTAAATTTGTTTCTATCTAGATTTCTGTATTTTGACTCTGTCCTATATCCATGCCGCATCTATATAAGCATTATCGGGGAACCTGCTCCGATAATCATGTAGGTTCCTTTCTATCTTCCTAAGCGTCGGCTGGCTTGAGAAATAAAAGGACAGAGTACAAAAGGGAGAAATTTTAAAGCTGGGCGTCCGGGGGAGACATCACACATTGGTAGGATCTTTGATGCCCCACAAGCCACAAAAACCAGCAAGTTTTTATTAGAGATTTTCAAAAGGGGAGGGAGTGTGCAAATAGGTGTGGGTGACAGACATCAAGTACTTAACAGGGTAATAGAATATCACAAGGCAAGTGGAGGCAGGGTGAGATCACAGGACCACAGGACTGAGGCGAAATTAAAATTGCTAATGAAGTTTCAGGCACCACTGTCATTGATAACATCTTATCAGGAGACAGGGTTTTGAGATCAACCGTCTGACGAAAGTTTATTAGATGGGAATTTCCTCTTCCTAATAAGCCTGGGAGCGCTATGGGAGACTGGAGTTTATTTCACCTCTACAGACCATAAGAGACAGGTATGCCCCGGGGGGGCCAGTTTAGAGACCTACCCCTAGGTGCACATTCTCTTTCTCAGGGACATTCCATGCTGAGAAAAGGAATTCAGCGATATTTCTCCCATTTGCTTTTGAAAGAAGAGAAATATGGCTCTGTTCTGCCTGGCTCACCGGCGGTCAGAGTTTAAGGTTATCTCTCTTATTCCCTGAACAATTGCTGTTATCCCGTTCTTTTTTCAGGGTGCCCACATTTCATATTGCTCAAACACACATGCTGTACAATTTTGTAGTTAACACAATTATTACAGGGTCCTGGAACGATATATATCCTTATCGGCTGACAGGATTAAGAGATTAAAGTAAAGACAGGCATAGGAAATCACAAGGGTATTGATTGGGGAAGTGGTAAGTGTCCATGAAATCTTTACAATTTACGTTTAGAGATTGCAGTAAAGACAGGAGTGAGAAATTACAAAAGTATTAATTTGGGGAACTAATGAATGTCCATAAAATCTTCACAATCCACGTTCTTCTGCCATGGCTTCAGCCGGTCCCTCCATTTGGGGTCCCTGACTTCCTGCAAGAAGCATTGTAATAACAAATATATTGAATAAAAGGCAGTGTTGCTCCACAAATAGAGCAGGACTGAGTGGGTTTGGCTTACCCAGGGAAGAGCTCAGACTGATGCAGATTAGAGGAGATGCAGATCAGAGGATACAAAGGAACAGATATGGAGGATAAACAAGTCTAGAGATCTAATGTATGACTTAAAGGCTTTAGGTAATAAAATTACACAGTTTTAGGTTTCATACTAAATGAGTAGATTTTAGCTATTCTTGCCACACAAACGAAGGGTAACTATGTGAGATGATAATCTGCTCCACTATAATAATGGTTTTACCATCTACATGTAGTCCACAGCATCATGTTGTATACCTTAAATGTGTACAATAAAATGTATTATAAATAATTAATGCAAATTAATGGAAGCCACCTGAGTATTGTATAGTGACTCTAGTTTGTAACAACTCATAAATAATTAAGAATTTAGGCTGGATGTGGTAGCTCACACCTGTAATGCCAGCACTTGGAGAGGCTGAGGTAGGAAGATTGAGTCCAGGAGTTCAAGACCAGCCTGGGCAACATGGCAAGACCCCCATCTGTACAAAAAATTTAAAAATTAGCCAGGTATGATGGCTTGTGCTTATAGTCCCAGCTATTTGGGAGGCTGAGGTGGGAGGATCACTGGAGCCCAGGAGGTTGAGGCTATAGTGAGCTATGATCATGCCACTGTACTCCAGCCTGAGTGACAAAGTGAGACTCTGTCTCAAAAAATAATAATAAATTAGAAAGAATTTTAAGGGAAAATAATTTTCAACCCAATCAAGCTGTTATGTATAAGAGTTCAAAGCTGAAAAATGCAAGATTAAATACTTCAATAATTCAGAAATCTTAGAAGTTACCCTTTTATTAAAAGCTACAAAGCTTTTATTAAATGAGATAATTTTTCTTAAGTTCTTATCCAAGGTCTAGGTATGAATTAAATGCTCAATAAATGATAGCATTATTTATTTATTTATTTATTTATTTATTTATTTATTTATTTTTTTGAGACGGAGTCTCGCTCTTTCACCCAGGCTGGAGTGCAGTGGCGCGATCTCGGCTCACTGCAGGCTCCGCCCCCCGGGGTTCACGCCATTCTCCTGCCTCAGCCTCCCGCGTAGCTGGGACTACAGGCGCCCGCCACCTCGCCCGGCTAGTTTTTTGTATTTTTAGTAGAGACGGGGTTTCACCGTGTTAGCCAGGATGGTCTCGATCTCCTGACCTCGTGATCCGCCCGCCTCGGCCTCCCAAAGTGCTGGGATTACAGGCGTGAGCCACCGCGCCCGGCTGATAGCATTATTTATAACTAGCTAAATGCTGTTCTTCCTTTTTCTATTTACTATCTGATGTTTTAAGAAAATGTATTTTTTCATCATATATTTTTTATTATATATGAAATTATATTTAATAAGCATCAATGGAATTAGACCATATAATTCCCATGATTCTTAGATTTCTATGCATAAGCCTCTTACTGGGCTTTCTTTTTTAAGAAAAAGAAACTCATTAATAACCTAAGAGCCTGGTAACAAGAAGTAAAAGTAAAGATATAGTCTATAGCAAGAACTAACCTCATGAAGCTATAACCCAAATCTTTGAGCCATGGCTGTCATGATGCATATGTAATTAAAAAGTGATGAGTGGTAGTGGCTTGAGTGATTTTTTACATTTTGAAGAAACAGCTTCAAAATGGACTATCTATCAAGATATATTCTAGATCCATAACCCATGAGCTTATCCCTTCTGTGTACACACACACACAGGCGCACACACACACACAAACACATAGATAGATAGATAGATAGATAGATAGATAGATAGATAGATAGATGTAGATATCTGTATCCCAGTTCCATCTGAGATTTCATTAGAATGGGCTTTACTGACCATATTTCTATCTGCATTTTGGTATGACCACTTAACCAGTCTCTAAGGAATTCCAAACTTTCCCTAGTCTTCTTGCCTTCTAAGGATCTCTCCAGAACCATCTTTAATGTTCCATTTACAGAAATATAGGGGTTTTCTAGCCTGCTTTCCCAAATTTTTCCAGCCTCACCCCATTATCTGGTTCCAAAGCTGCTTCCATGTTTTCAGGTATTCATTTTCATCGATACCACATTTCTCGGTACCAATTTTCTTAGTTTTCTGTTGCTTCTAACAGAACACTGAAACAGAATAATTTATAAGAGACAAAATTTATCTATTACAGTTCTGCCAGCTGGGAAATCCAAGGTTGAGGGGCTGCATCTGGTGACAGCCTTCTTGCTGGTGGGGACGCTCTGCAGAGTCTTGAGAGGGAGCAGAGCATCACACGGTAAGGAGGATGAGCATGCTAATATGCTAGCTCAGGTCTCTCTTCCTCTTCTTACAAAGCCACCAGCTCCACTCTCATGATAGCCCATTAATCTATTAATTTATTAATTCATAAGTGGATTAATTCATTCTCCCCTTAAAGGCTTCACCACTCAAAACTATCACTATGGGGATTAAACTTCAACATGAATTTTGAAGAAGACAAACATGTGAACCATAGCATTCTGCTTCTTGACTTGATCCCCTTTTTTCCTTCCCTCTTTCTTTTTTCTTTTTTACTTTTTCTTTCTTTCTTCTAAAAAATCAGGTTTCTCAAGGTTTCATTTATATGCAAAAATTTACCGATTTTAAGTGCTCAATCTGATAATTTTTGGTAAGTGTATAGAGTCACACAGCTACCCCACAATCATGATGTAGAACACTCCTGCCACTCCAGATGTCCCTTCAGAGGCCCTTGCAGTCAATCCCCTTCTCCTAGCCTTGTCCCTGGGAAACTTGTTTCCTATCTTAAATATGAAGAGGAATGTTGACAGTCTAAAAAACAGCTTGGTAATGTAAATGTTCCCTATGGCATCTTGTTCTTAATCTACAGTGATTGCACGTTGTTGGTCATTTCCTAATTGGCATCCGGAAGAATTGGAAATCATTAAAATCTGCCTACCTTCTGTCCACTTCCATAGCCACCAGCTGGACTCATTATCTTTGTTGATTTGCTCCGCGTATATCAAAGATATACTAGCTTCATGTTTCCAAAGATATGTCATGCTAATTGGCATCTCCTCAGAGGCTGAAAACACACTCTGTGCTTAAAGAGAAAGAGATGCACAGATGCAATTAAATGTAGTAAACTCCATCTCCTACTTATTTTTCTATTACCCTTTGGCTAGATTTTGATAAAGTTTTGTTTCTGAAAGATTGTTATGTTATTAACCTGTGGAAATAGGAAAAGATAAGGAATAATGAGTGGATGAGGTTCGAGCAATGCATCTAGAGGATGGACAATTGCAGTATAAATATGGTGAGATGAATAAAAATGCATTATAAACCATTTGTTGAGCATGCATCAAGCACAATTCTGAGATATTAAACCAGAATATGCTGTGATTCTCACCCACAGGCATACATCCAAGTAGAGGAGACAGCCAGGTAATCAGGCAAAGATGATAAGTGATGCATGCAATGAGAGCAGCAACACTATTTACTATGGGAGCACACACAAAAAGCAGGCTGAGATATTCTGAGAGAATGCGCTGAAAGTGGATGGGAAGGTGACAGAGACACTGGGGCTGCAGGAGAAGGAAGCTCGGAACCCTGCACAGGGTTGCCCAAGCACTAGGACTCATTCCTGGCCCTAAACACCTTCTTTGCTTTTCTTTTTGAGATGGAGTTTCGCTCTTGCCACCCAGGCTGGAGTGCAATGGTGTGATCTTGGCTCACTGCAACCTCCGCCTCCTGGGTTCAAGCGATTCTCTTGCCTCAGCCTCCTGAGTAGCTGGGATTACAGGTGTGTGCCACCATGCTTGGCTAATTTTGTATTTTAGTAGAGACAGGGTTTCACCATGTTGGTCAGGCCAGTCTAGAACTCCTGACCTCAAGTGATACACCCACCTCAGCCTCCCAAAGTGCTGGGATAACAGGTGTGAGCCACCGCACCCAGCCCCCTAAACAGCTTCTAAGGAAAGGGTAAGTGAAATAACTGCAGTGTGGCTCACTCTCACCATGGACCTCTGGGATCCTAGCTGCAGGAAGTCTCACAATACCCATGGACATTTGACTTGGCAGGGGGACCTGCCCAGAAAGTCAACAGAGACAGAGCTTGAGTCTGCACAAAACCTAGGAAGTTTGGTGCAGAGACAGCTGCAAAGGAACACAGCCATAGACACCCATTCCCCAAGGCTCTCCATACTCCTCTAGGTGGCTCAGGCCTCTGCTAACTGCCAGACCTAGAAACATCTGGGCTGTCTTCCTCCTGGAACTAGGGCAAATTGGAGCTACATGTCTCCTGTCTACTGACCCCTCCTAGGGTCCCTGCCTGGCTGCTTGCAATGGAGTGAGCACATAGCACAGCCTCCACTGCTCTGCTGGTGTTCTGCTGAAGACCACTGCTGTAGTGCTTTTACTGATGGCCCCCACCACTCTACTGGAGCACTTTTGCCAACAGCCTCCTGACAGAGTGCCCTCGCTAGCAGTCCTTACCACCCCAGGGAGTGCACCAGCAGCAGCCTCTGCTGTCCCCAAAGGAGTGCTTTAGCTGGTGGCCCCCCAATGGAGTGCTCTTGCTAGCAGCCAGAGAGCACCTCAGCACCCCTAGCACAGCTGGTACTTGACTTTGAGGGGCCAGCGAATAAAACCACAGGACTGGTGCCAGCCCTCAGGGTTAGAGAGCACAGCCTAGGAGTGTCAAGCTGAGCCAGAAACAATGTCAGTAAACTATACCCAATTTACACCAGTCAAACCCTCGAGAGAAATAAAGAGCAGTTTTATTAAAATTGCTGCAAAAATCAAGGAGGAAGGACTCCTCTCTAATGCATTTTATGAAACCAGCATCATTCTGATACCAAAGTTGTGCAGAGACACAATGAAAAGAGAAAATTTCCAGTCAATATCCCTGATGAACACAGACACAAAATTCCTTAAAAAAATACTAGCAAACTGAATCCAGTAGCACATCAAAAAGCTAATTCAACATGATCAAGCAGGGTTTATTCCTAAAAATGGAAGGTTGGTTCAACATACACAAATCAATAAATGTGATCACCACATAAACAGAATTAAAACAAAAACCACGACCATTTCCATAGAAGAAGAAAAGGCTTTTGATAAAATTCAACATCATTTCATCTTAAAACTTTTCAACAAATTAGGCATCAAAGGAATATACCTCAAAATAATAAGATCCAAACCCACCACCAAGATTATAACTGATGAGCAAAAACTGGAAGTATTATCCCTGAGAACTGGGACAAGACAAGGATGCCCACTCTCACCGCTGTTATTCAGCATAGCACTGGAAGTCCTAGCCAGAGCGATCTGGTAAGAGAAAGAAATAAAAGGTATCTAAATAGAAAGAGAGGAAGTCACATCATCTTTCTTCACAGACAATATAAGTCTATACTTAGAAATCCCTAAGCACTCCACCAAAAAGCTCCTTGAACTGATAACTTCAGTAAAGATTTAGGATACAAAATCAACATACACAAGTCAGCGGCATTTCTATACACCAGTAATGAGCAAGCTGACAGCCAAATTAAGAACACCATTTACAATAGCCAAAAAGAACAAAATACCTAGGAATACAGCTAACCAAAGAGGTGAAAGAACTCTACAATGAGAATTACAAGGCACTGCTGAAAGAAATCAGAGATGACAAAAACAAATAGAAAAACATCCCACCATTCCATGTTCATGGATAGAAGAATCAATATTGTTAAAATGGCCGTACTGTCCAAAGCAATCTATAGATTCGATGCACTTCCTATTAAACCATAAACATAATTTATCACAGAACTAGAAAAAACTACTCTAAAATTCACATGGAACTAGAAAAGAGCCTGAATAGACAAAGCGATCCTAAGTGAAAAGAACAAACCCGGAGACATCATGCTGCCTGACTTCAAACTATACTGCAAGGCTACAGTAACCAAAACAGCTTGGTACTGGTACAAAAACAGATACGTACACAAATGGAAGAGGATAGAGAACCCAGAAATAAAGCTACATACCTGCATCTGATCTTCAACAAAGCTGATAATGACAAGCAATGGGGGAAAGGAATCTCTATTCAATAAACGGTGCCGAGGCCAGCTCGGTCAGGGAGACCCTAATCCAGTAGTGCTAGAGAAATTAAGACACACACACACACGGAAATATAGCATGTGGAGTGGGAAATCAGAGGACTCATAGCCTTCAGAGCTGAGAGTGCCATACAGAGATTTACCCACATATTTATTGACAACAAGCCAGTGATAAGCATTGTTTCTATAGATTATAGATTAACTAAAAGTATTCCTTACAGGAAACAAAGGGATGGGTTGAAACAAAGGGATGGCCTCTGGCTAGTTATCTGCAGCAGAAACATGTCCTTAAGGCATAGATTGCTCATACTATTATTTGTGGCTGAGGAATGCCTTTAAGCAGTTTTCTGCCCTGGGTGGGCCAGGTGTTCTTTGCAATCATTCCGACTCCTTTCAGCGTGGGCATCATGGCCATCACGACCATGTCACAGTGCTGCAGAGATTTTGTTTATGGTCAGTTTGGGGCCAGTTTATGGCCAGATTTGGGGGCCTGTTCCCAGCAATGGTGTTGGGATAACTGGCTAGCAGATTGAATCTGAACCCCTACCTTTTACTATATATAAAACAACTCAGCTGGGTGCCATGGCTCATGCCTGTAATCCCAGCACTTTGGGAGGCTGAGGTGGGTGGATCATCTGAGATCAAGAGTTTGAGACCAGCCTGGCCAACAGGGTGAAACCCTGTTGCTACTAAAAAATATAAAAATTAGCCAGGCGTGGTGGCAGGTGCCTATAATCCCAGCTACTTGGGAGGCTGAGGCAGGAGAATTGCTTGAACCTGGGAAAAGGAAGTTGCAGTGAGCTGAGATTGTGCCATTGCACTCCAGCCTTGGCAACAAGAGTGAAACTCTGTCTCAAAAACAAAACAAAACAAAACACTCAACTCAAGATGGATTAAAGACTTAAACGGAGTCCTTAAACTATAAAAATCCTAGAAGAATACCTAGGAAATACCATTCTGGACATTGGCCTTGGCAAAGAATTAATGAGCAGTCACCAAAAGCAGTTTCAACAAAAACGAAAATTGACAAGAGGAATCTAATTAAACTAAAGAGCTTCTGCACAGCAGAAGAAACTATCAACAGAGTATACAGACAACCTAGAGAATGGAAGAAAATATTATCAAACTTTGCAGCCAACAAAGGTCTAATATCTAGAATCTATAAGGAATTTAAACAATTCAACAAGCAAAAAACAAGCAGCCCCATTAAAAAATGAGCAAAGGACATGAATAGACACTTTTCAAAAGAAGACATACATGTGGCCAACAAAGGTATGAAAAAGTGCTCAACATCACTAATCATTAGAGAAATGCAAATCAAAATGAGATACCATCTTACACCAGTCAGAATGGCTATTATTAAAAAGTCAAAAAATAACACATGCTGGCAAGGTTGCAGAGAAAATGGAATGCTTGGCCAGGCGTGGTGGCTCATGCTTGTAATCCCAGCACTTTGGGAGGCCGAGGCAGGCGGATCACGAGGTCAGGAGATCGAGACCACGGTGAAACCCCGTCTCTACTAAAAATACAAAAAATTAGCTGGGCGTGGTGTCGGGCCCTATCCTAGCTACTCGGAGGCTGAGGCAGGAGAATGGCGTGAACCCGGAGGGGAGCTTGCAGTGAGCCGAGATTGCGCCACCCAGCCTGGCGACAGAGAGACTCCTCTCAAAAAAAAAAAAAAAAAAAAAAATGAATGCTACACACTGTTGGCAGGAAAGTAAATTAGTCACTTTGATTTTGAGATTGCTCAAAGAACTTAAAACAGAACTACGTTGACCTGCAACCCCATTACTGGGTATGTACCCAAAACAAAATAAATTGTGCCACCAAAAATACACACACACTCATTTGTTCATTGTAGCACTATTCACAATTACAAAAACACAAATCAACCTAGATGCTCATCAATGGTGGAATGGATCAAGAAAATGTGGTACATATGCACTGTGGAATACTACACAGCCATAAAAAGGAATGAGCCATATAAAAGAATGAGATAACACTCCTTTGTAGAAACATGAATGGAGCTGGAGGCCATTACCCTAAATGGATTAATGCAGGAACAAAAAACCAAACACTGCATGTTCTCACTTGTTAGTTTTGAGCTAACCATTGAATATACATGGATACAAAGATGGGAACAATAGACACAGGGGACAATTAAAGGGGGTGGGAGGTGGGGGTTGAAAAACTACCTATCAGGTACTATGCTTACTACCTAGGTGACAGTATCATTCATACACCAAATCTCAGCAATACACAATATTCCTATGTAACAAACGTGTACATGTGCCCCAAAACTAAAAAGTTAAAAGAAACAGAATATGTACTGTATTTTAATTTGAAATAAGTATTTTTTTATTTAAATACCAAAAATGTACACTGATTGGAGTTTTAAGACCTTTAGAATGCAGGAATGTTTTTATTATATTTTATACAGAATAAAATTTGTATCTACCACACACAAAAACAAAAGCAAAACACGAAATGGTCTTGTGGTCAAGCAGGCTTCTTAAAGATTGTGATATCTAAAACCAGCCTTGAAAAACATGAGGCGTATAAAACTTGAGAATTTGTCAGGGTTGTTCATAGTAATAAGTGATTCATAAAGGAGAAATAGGAGAATATTTAAAATTAAGTTGTATCAATCAAAAGCACTCAAGAAGTGAAGAAAAATAAAAATGCAATCTGAATCATATGGAAATCAAAAGTGGTTCAAAGAAATTTTAAAAAATGAAAAGAGAAAGAATGAGAAAGAACACTCTGCACCCCACTATGGAGCTGGCACGATAGCAGGGGCTGAAAACTCCAGCTCTGCGTTTGAGGGGCTAACGCACTTACTCTGTTCCCAACGATATTTGCATCATCCATATCTGGGCATTTGGTGGAAATCATGCTAAATGGGAACTGGGAGACCATGTTTCTCAATTTGGCCTAGCCTTCAGAAAACTCAGTTTACTCACTTTACAATCAAGAGATTGAGCTAAATTATGTCTCTAGCGCTCTAACCTCTAAAATTTTCGATTTTTTGTGCACTCAGCAGATGTTTATAACTTTGTCATGAGGTATAATCATGTTATTTCTTGAGGAACTTTATTAGAAGCATAACAATGGCCATATCTGCCACAGCCCTCTGCAAAGGAAAGTACCATCAGGCTACTACACTTCTTCAAGTTGCTATGGCTTTTCCCATGTGTGTGGAAGTCAAATACAAATAACCTTGCTACTCTGGCTGAAATGATTTGGCCAGATGCAAGACAGCTATGTGAATGTATGTGAGAACTACAAAGTGATAAGGAGCTTGGGGTGAAACACGACCAGCATGAATGACCCAATGGGAGCTCTTCATGCCGGTGTGAACATTGATACGTGGAAGAAAAAGGTTGAGCGCAGTGGCTCACACCTGTAATCCCAGCACTTTGGGAGGCTGAGGCGGGCAGATCACTTGAGGTCAGGAGTTCGAGGCCAGCCTGACCAACATGGTGAAACCCCATCTCTACGAAAAATACAAAAATTAGCTGGGCTGGTGGCGCATGCCTGTAATTCCAGCTACTCAGGAGCCTGAGGCATGAGAATTGCTTGAACCTGGGAGGTGGAGGTTGTAGTGAGCCGAGATGGTGCCACTGCACTCCAGCCTGGGTGACAGAGGGAGATTCCATCTCAAAAAAAAAAAAAGAAAGAAAAAGTGGGTCAGTAGAGTTGCTTTTGTATTCTACATGACTATGAGTCATTCTTGAAGAGCTTCAGGATCTGCTGAACGTGACAGTTTTAGAAGCGCTGAGAGACAGAATGACTCTACAGTTGCTTGCCTTCCTGGGCTCCTCTTTACTACAGATATTTGTCCACAAACTCCCATCACCCAGAGAAATATGGGTGAGTCTCATCTTTTACAACTGTGAAAACCTCAGGGGCAGGCAGGAGGATGTCTCCATCTGAATGGGGCTTATACATGAAGACAGATGAGTAAGCAGCTAGTTCTTCTCAAAGAATGGGTTATTCAGGAAGACCTTACAGCATAATACAGTTTTAGCAAGTTGATGTGGCAAAACTATATATTTTCTATTTGGTTTAGGAGTAAGATAAAGAAATAAATTGGGAAAGTTGGTTTTACCACTTAATTAATTTGGGTTGTGTTTTATTTATTGAATTATGATTAGAATTTTCTTCAAACTCATAAAAGCAAAAAAGAGGTTTTTTTTGCTATTAGAAAGACTGGCTTTATTATTAATCCTTTTTAGGTCAATTTCTGGGCATGCTAACATGAAGCATTTGAAATAACATGACAAGGAAAAATTTATCTTATAGTTCAACTTTGCTTAAAAGTTACAGGAAGTTATAAAAAATCTCTAAGTCATCTCTGAAAAAGTCTGAATTTTAAAAAAATGTCCTTTTTCATATGATTATCCTTTAATTTTCAAGTTTTTTTTTAACTTGAGGATGTAGTGAAATCTCAGTGTGGACAAAATTATAGTTCTGTATATAAACCACAGAAATTTTTTCCAAAATGTGGGGATTGTGACTGTCAAGAGTGTGAAGCTTCTGAGACTTTACTCTGCTTGCAGCTAACAAGTGAGTCTGCTAGCCACATGGATGCTGGCAGAAGTCACTAGACTCCAGGGTGAAGACAAAGCAATTGTGGCATTTAGAGTGTCAGCATTTGCACTTGTTCCTCAAGCCCCAGCTTCCACAGGGTGACACTAAGAGGGTCTCAACTTGTGCACACACAATTGGATGCATTCCAGGAAAGGAATTCTGAGTTGAGGAATCCTAAATCTTTTATAACTAGCAATAAATCCGCCCTACCTTGAGAGCGAGCCATTATAAAAAAAAAAAACTGTTGCTAGAGAAAACAATTGTTTCAAGCAGTAAAAATCCGAAAGAAACACTGGAGGAAAGCACTGGAGAGGCGGCGGATCACGAGGTCAGGAGAGGTGAAACCCCGTCTCTACTAAAAATACAAAAAATTAGCTGGGCGTGGTGGCGGGCACCTGTAGTCTCAGCTACTAGGAGGGGCTGAGGCAGGAGAATGGCGTGAACCCGGCAGGTGGAGCTTGCAGTGAGCCGAGATTGCGCCACTGCACTCCAGCCTGGGCCACAGAGCAAGACTCCATCTCAAAAAAAAAAAAAAAAAAAAGATAACATTCTTGAAAAGGGAGTCAGTCCCTCTGCAGGAAAGACATTGAGAAACACAAGAAATCACAGAGATTTGTCTCTCAACAGTGACTCATTAATGGAACCATCAAATCAGCTTGAAGGGTATAAAAATATACAAGAATATGTCATGTATCAAGGTAAGTATTGTTTAGCGAAGCCTTTGTTTGCTATATCTAAATGTAAAACTTATTTTAATTCTCAAAAAGTTTGAGAAACACTTGCTAGGACATGATGGCTGTATTGAGTTCTTACATTCTAGGTGACACAATTTGTCTTGTTTTGTGTCTAAATCTGTGTAATAGCAATACGTATTATGTTGAGATTTTTACATAATATAAATTATGAATAAAATTTCATAGACTACATATTCTAATTATGATTGATGATAGCATTCAAATGCTATTTTCTGCAGATGAGAAAATTTTAGATATTATATGTATATATTTTTTAGAGACAGGGTCTTGCTCTGTCACTCAGACTGGAGTACAGTGGTGGGATCTGGGCTCACTGCAGCCTCAACCTCTTGGAGTCAAGTGATCCTCCTGCCTCAGCCTCCCAAGTAGCTGGGACTATAGGCATGCACCACCACGCCCAGCTAACTTTTGTATTTTTTGTAGAGACAGGGTTTTGCCATGTTGCCTAGCCTGGTCTCAAACGCCTGAGCTCAGGCAATCTACTCACCTTGACCTCCAAAAGTGTTGGGATTACAGGTGTGAGCCATTGTGCCAGGACTATATTTTTTTTAATAAATGAAATTTTAAGGTGATAATTTTACCTCAGGTTTTAGATAGGTAGTGAGCAAAATGTATATGTCCAGATCACCTAGAGAATAAAATATAATGTGGGAAATTTTACATTACTCACTGAATTGATGCTTTACAAGCAATAAGATTTAATGAAGAGTACAAACAAAAAAGTTAACAAATATTTGATATCTTAATGGTGCCAAAGCAAATATATATATATATATATATTTTTAGGCTGATTTGTATGCTGGTGAAACAAGTGTTTTGAATAAGCAAAATGAATGTTGGGTCCTTAATGTGTTTGTTAAAATCATGTTTTTTGAGAAACACTTTATAAAATATACAACATTTCATTAAAAAGTAGCTTTTAAAAGTCCAGTTTCATAAATACTTATTGAGTTCTTGCTATATGCATAGGATCTGAGTTAAGTCAGGAGATACAAAGATATGCAAATTACTTACGTGGCTTTATTTTGTGCCTATGGATCAGAGTGATTATAATTTCAAAGGATTGCAACTATTTCCAGTTTTCTATTGTATATATAGTTGTCCCTCTCTATCTGTGGGTTCCACATCCATGCATTCAATCAACAAGATCAAAAATATCTGAAAAACAAAATACCAGTAAAAATAACAATGCCATGGTAAAAATAATACAAATAAGCAATACAGTATAACAACTATTTACATACCATTTACATTGTATTAGGTATTATAAATAATCTAGAGTTGATTTAAAGTAAATGGAAGGATGTGTGTAGGCTACATGCAAACACTTATATATTTTTTATAAGGAACTTGAGCATCTCAAATGTTGGTATCTGTGGGGGTCTTGGAACCAAACCCTGCGGATACCAAAGTATGATTATACCTACAGAACTGTCTCCAATAAGAATTCAATATTACTACTGCTAGGATTGGGACCATAGTACAATGTTATAATGCTAACATAATTATTTTACTTTTTTTTTTTTTTTTTTTTGAGATGGAGTCTTGCTCTGTCGCCCAGGCTGGAGTGCAGTGGCGCAATCTCGGCTCACTGCAAGCTCCGCGTCCTGGGTTCACGCCATTCTCCCGCCTCAGCCTCTCGGAGTAGCTGGGACTACAGGCGCCCACCACCACGCCCGGCTAATTTTTTGTATTTTTTTAGTAGAGACGGGGTTTCACCGTGGTCTCGATCTCCTGACCTCGTGATCAGCCCAACTCGGCCTCCCCAAGTGCTGGGATTACAAGCGTGAACCACCGCGCCCAGCCTATTTTACATTAATTTTAAAAGTACACATTTAATCGTTTATTTCTAAATCTGGGGGAAACAATTTTAAGAATAGATGTAGATCCTGTTTTAGAAAAAGACTATCCACAATCTTGATATATGAAAGCCACTATTTCTGAACTTCAATTATCTGCCAAAGAGAGAACTTTAATGGCAGAAGCAAACACCATATCACTGGATCTATTAAAAAACAGAATTATTGTTTCTATAGGATATAATCACTTAAGGAAAGAATATGCAAATAATAATCTTCTTGGAAGTTTTATATTTTAAACATGTAAAATGCCATCAGTTCATTGTTTTCTTTCTCAGAAAGGTGGTAAAAACACTTTTTTTTTTTTTTTTTTGAGACGAAGTCTGGCTCTGTCACCCAGGCTGGAAGGCGCTCACCACCACGCCCAGCTAATTTTTTGTATTTTTTTTTTTTTTTTTTTTTTTTTTTTTTAAATAGAGACAGGGTTTCACCGTGTTAGCCAGGATGTTCTCGATCTCTTGACCTCGTGATCCGCCCGCCTCGGCCTCCAAAAGTGCTGGGATTACAGGTGTGAGCCACCCGTAAAAACACTTTTAATGAGGGTTCAACTAAGCTGAATCTTTCATTAATTATATTGTACACCTCCAACGCATATTTAAAGGAAAAAATACAAGGAAACTAACTGGCAGAGATTTTTTTTTTTTTTTTTTTTTTGTGATGGAGTCTCGGTCTGTCACCCAGGCTGCAACCTCCGCCTCCTGGGTTCAAACGATTCTCCTGCCTCAGCCTCACAAGTATCTGGGATTACAGGTGTGTGCTACCGTGCCCGGCTAATTTTTGTATATTTAGTAGACATGGGGTTTCACCATGTTGGCTAGGCTGGTCTTGAACTCCTGATCTTGTGATCTACCTGCCTTGGCCTCCCAAAGTGCTGGGGCGTGAGCCACCATATCCGGCCAAGATTAATTTTTATAAAAAACATTTTCCAGGGTAAATTTGAAGGTTAGGAGTCATTGAAAGGAACCAAAATGTCCTCAACATCTAAGATGCTATGTTAATATCAATATTAACATATTATTATTATTTATTCCATGTGTACAGAATAAATAATATCAAACATTGATATTATTTATTCTGTACACATGGAGACTATAAGGAAAACCGGTATTTGTAGGAAAGATAGCAATATCCAGACATTTAGAAGAGGTCCCATGTCTGATGTAATCAGAACTAGTGTGGGCCAGTTAACTGAGAAAACTGAATTAAAGTGGAGAATTACAGAAAAAAACTAGACATCTTAACAATTGAACCTAAAACAAGTAAAAATATATCCACTTGTCTATCTTTTAAGGCAGGGTTTTTCATTGGGTATAGTTTCTAGTTGCAGTTTCAAGTTGTCTTACTTGCATCAGCCTACATAATTATTTTGCTTTAATTTAAAAAGTTAATACATTTCTTTTTTTTTTTTGAGACGGAGTCTCACTCTGTGGCCCAGGCTGGAGTGCAATGGCGCGATCTCAGCTCACTGCAAGCTCCGCCTCCCGGGTTCATGCCATTTCTCTTAGCCTCCCAAGTAGATGGGACTACACATGCCCGCCACCACACCCGGCTAACTTTTTTGTATTTTTAGTAGGGACGGGGTTTCACCATGTTAGCCAGGATGGTCTCGATCTCCTGACCTCGTGATCCACCTGCCTCGGCCTCCCAAAGTGCTGGGATTACAGGCATGAGCCACCGCGCCTGGCCTAAAAATTAACACATTTAATTGTTTATTTCAAAATCTTGGGGGAAACAATTTTAAGAATAGATGTAGATTATGTTTTAGGAACAGACTGTCCACAATCTTAATATGAAAGCCATATAATTTTCATTTGTATATATGCATTGTTTGAAGCTTCTGACAACTTGATACTAAAAAACAAGTTTCTTTCAATCAAATTCCTATAAAGGTTTTCTGACATCACTGTACCACATGTAATTAATCAAATGTTTTCTTATTGTCATAACTTCTCTTGTTGATTAAATGTTATCTGTTAATACCCATTCTCTATGATCAATTATCACTTGAGTGCTAGAATGCCTCTTGGAGCTACAATCTTTAAAGTGACTCCTTCTTTCCACATACCTTGGCATTTTCTCCCTCAAGTCTTAAATCTCTTTTTTGCAGTAGAAATGCTCCAGAGCTTTTAGTATTTCCCTCAGTGGTATACTGTGTATACTGCCACACTGAATGTGACCCTATATTATTCTCCAATATCCTTGGAAAATATTATTCCGTTTATTTTGGGAAACCTCAGACTTCCCAATGATGCTTTTAATATTGACATGACTACTATCCAACTCATCTTTTTGCTGCTCTCATAGTGTAGGTTGGGGTGGTTCTGTTTAACTTAAACCTTTATATTTCAACCCTCATCTTCATCTTTATCCCTGGGATGGGTTTTGAGAATTACTCTGTGACATTCACTTTTACATATTTGAAAGCAGCTTTGCTTCATTGCAAAGTTACTCTCAAAAGCTGACAAGAAAGGCAATGCTAGTTCTTTAAGTTCTGGTGCTGTCAATACTCTAGGGATTGTTCTTTCATTGATTTGTATTTGTACTTGATTTTGTGCTGTGATTATTTTCAAGCTACTTAGATTGCTGGCAGGGAAATCAAACAATCAATAGTCAGTGCTTTCGTTGTATCTGTATAATCACATGCAAATTCTAGAGATGCCCTGAACTCTAAGTAAGCGGTAAAGGTCAGGCTCTACATGACTTGCTTAGCAATGGATGTTTAGAAGTTTGGTATACTTGCAGTTTTTCAGGTGGTTAATTCTAAAGTCCACTTAAAACCAATGCTGTTTCGCTATGAACAGTAAAACAGGCTACATTTTAAGTTGATTTTATATAGATATTTTAACATTTAAGAACAATACTATACATCTTAATATTCACTTTTAAGATTAAAGATAAACTCATGAATACTTATAAAGTATTCGCTATCATTCTAAGATCGGTGTTATAGTAGAAGGTAGTTATTTCTGTCAAATACTTCGGGAGCCTACACTGACTCAAAGATTATATGTTCTAGATTGACCATCTCCGGATAACCTCTATTTTAAGTGGACTCTATCAAGCAATTCCTCTTCTCCTTAAGCTCTGGTAGGAGAGCCAGGCTCCAGTACCCTTGGAAATGAGAGAAGCCTGGTTTGTTTTCTTTCATTATGAAAACCCGGATCAAGGCATGTTTTTCAGCTGCTTCGGGGATGGTTTATTCTGGCAGGTGGAGGAGGGAAACTCTATACACACATAAGCATTTAGGGCACGACAAAGATGTCAACAGAATAAAGAGCCAAGTACAATTCTTCCCCTCACCGCCCAGTTCCCCGTCCTGCCGGGAAGTGCGCGGAGAAGCGACTTAAAGGTACAGGCTGTCTACACCCCCGCTGGCTAAAAAAGCTTGCAAATCAATCTTTTAAAATGGTTTATTGTGTTTTCCTCCATTCCTGAATAATCTGAGAGTGATGAGAAGACTAGACTGTTACTGTGGCTTTATTACAGCCATCCATAGTCGTACAATGGGATATTTAATTTAAACATCCACAAGGCACTCAGCATAGCACACTTTCCTGCGCGGATTGCTGCTCGCCACTTCCAGGAATACCCTCCCACCCAGACCAAGGAAGGCAGCTCAGTCCAGCGCCTCCCGTCCCGCCCCGCCCCAAGGGGAGGTGCCCAGCTCTCCCCGCCCCTCGCCCTCGCCCTCGCCCCGCCCCGTCGCGTAACCCGGATACACACCCACGCTCCCCTTTCACCTCGCGGCCGTAGGCTAACGTGGAAGTCGGACTAGCCGGCCGGCGGAAGAGCCTAGACCGCGCTGCCTGGCGAGTCAGGCGCGCGGGGCGGCGTTAGTAGTCTTCGCGGCGCAACTCGGCCTTTCCTGGGAGGGAGTGATGGGGCGCACCGGGGCCGGGGAGCGGGCGCCGGTGTAGCCCGTGCGGCGCCTGGCCCGGAGCGCGGCGGCTGCGGCGGCGGCGGGCGCTGGGAGGCCTGTGAGAGCCGCAGCCCGGAGCGCCCGGCTTCCCGCGCCATGGCCCCCATGGGCATCCGCCTTTCCCCACTGGGGGTGGCCGTGTTTTGCCTGCTGGGGCTCGGCGTCCTCTACCACCTCTACTCGGGCTTCTTGGCCGGCCGCTTCAGCCTCTTCGGCCTGGGCAGCGAGCCTGGCGGAGGCGCGGCGGGGCCCGCGGCCGCGGCCGACGGGGGCACCGTGGACTTGCGCGAGATGCTGGCTGTGTCAGTGCTGGCAGCAGTCCGCGGCGGCGACGAGGTGAGGCGCGTCCGCGAGAGCAACGTCCTCCACGAGAAGTCCAAGGGGAAGACGCGCGAGGGAGCCGAGGACAAGATGACCAGCGGCGACGTGCTGTCCAACCGCAAGATGTTCTACCTGCTCAAGACCGCCTTCCCCAGCGTCCAGGTGGGAGCCCACGGGCGGAGCGCCCACTGGAGCCGGGTAGCGCGTCTCGGCCCGTCGACTCTTAACAGTATGGGGTGTGGAGCTTCTGTTTCCATTTTGTAGATGTGGAAATTGAGACGCAGAAGTTAACGTGCACAAGGTCAGACAGACAGCAGAGGAGCTGGGTGAGGTTGCATGTAGTCTGACTCAGGGCCCGTGCCCTTTTGGCTTGTCCTGGGTCGGGTGTGCGCCGTGTGTACCTGGGATCAGAAGGCCTTGAAACAAAAAGGCTGACAAAGTTAATTGCACGCGCAGCTTCAGGCTCCTCTGTAGAATTAAGGGGTTGGCTAAAATCCACCAAGACCCTCTATCCTTCCTTGATTTCATCCCTAGAAGGGTCGAAACTGGAGTACACATTTTCTGGCTGGCCTGCCAGTAGCCAGCTGAAAGACCGAGTCTGGTTGCAGAGCTGTTAGTGTGCGGGGCAATTGTGTGTGCCTGTGTGCGCGCTCGGGGGTGGGGGGTGAGTATGCTCATTTCGCTGTCGTTTTGTCAGGACGCTCTTCAGTTTATTGTTTGCGGGCCCTTTTAAGGAGGTACTTAGCAATATACCAGCTGTTGATCCTACCTGGCCCTTGATTAAAGATCCATATTTACTGCATAGAATAAGAATTAAATAACGTTTGCCTTTTCTTTGGGTAGGTTTCTAGGAAGGGAGTTGACATTTTCTTAAGGAAATCCAGACATTTTGGATTTGTTATTAATACTTTTTGAATTCATCATTTCACTGGAGCTGCTATTGAGTTGAATAAAGTGTATTTAAAATTTGCAGTTCCGGGAACTGCAAATTTTGTTGAGGAAGAGCTCAACGTAGCGTAGCAGCACCTTATTAACGTATATCTTAACTCACCTAACTGTAGTTTTGGCCACTGGGAAGAAAAATTGTCTTCACTGGAATTTTATTAGATAAACAGTGATGTGCAAACCCAGGCTTCTTTGGAAGGGGACTGACCTTTACTGCTGATCTTGAAAGAGTTAGGAGAATATTGTCATTGTTTAGTTATGTATTTTGTGTAAGGCTTCTTCCAGTCTATCATAATATTGCTTTGGTTTTGTTTTTTATTCTCCTCTCTTCCTCCCTTTTCTTTTGTCTTTTTTTTTTTTTCCAGTGGAAAGGAACATTGGATTTCCTATCATGAGCTACTGGATACCAGATGTAATTAACGTTAGAATTTTTTTTTTTTCAAATTTCTGCTTAAAACACAGAATATTTCCACTTTTTCTTCTTCCTTGCTCTGTTTTTATCATCACAAATAATACTTATCTTTTTTTGCATCTAGATGTAAGATGTGTTTATGAAATATTTTACCCCCTTTTCAAAACATGTTTCCTTTCCCAAAAATTTATAGAGGAAACAGGAGATTCAGAGAAGTTGCTATTTAATGGTTATAACAGTACTAATAATAACCATATATTGAATATATTCTGCATGCCGAAATACTGGCTACACAGGACTTCATTTGATCCTTACAGCAACTTTAAGAAGTAAATTTTATTTCTGCCTACTTTACAAACGGGAAGTCTGAGGCTCGTGACACTCCAGCTTATATGAACTATCCCACATTTTAGCTAGATCTTTAGAAGGCTATTTAAAACTTATAATTATAGAAGCTTAAAAGCAGTAATAGTGAAATACAGCAAACAGAGTTGATTTTTCTTTTTTTAAGTAAAAACAAAAGTATCTTAAATGTTGAAAACAATCTGTATGTGTGTGCATTCTCATTTATTAGCAAACAATAAGGGAATGGCTGCCAAGGGTAGTGAGCTGCATTTTATTAACACAAAAGCTAAGCTTTTGGAATTGCAGATGTTGAAGTCTCTGGCTTAATATAAAAACTTTTTGTTTTCTTGTGACTATTTGAATGTTTGCATGTGCTTCTGTAGTATTCATGTTGGGTCATGACTGAAGGAATAGAAGAGGTTTGTGCTCATTTATACAGTGTCAAAGTAGGGATGGTGTCATGTTGAGCGATCTCCTTATACCCCTGTGTTTTTTTTTTTTTTTTTGAGACGGAGTCTCACTCTTTCGCCCAGGCCGGACTGCAGTGGCACTATCTCGGCTCACTGCAAGCTCCGCCTCCCGGGTTCACGCCATTCTCCCGCCTCAGCCTCCCGAGTAGCTGGGACTACAGGCACCTGCCACTGCGCCCAGCTAATTTTTTTTTTTGTATTTTTAGTAGAGACGGGGTTTCACCGTGTTAGCCAGGATGGTCTCGATCTCCTGACTTCGTGATCCACCCGCCTCGGCCTCCCAAAGTGCTGGGATTACAGGCGTGAGCCACCGCGCCCGGCCTACCCCTGTGTTATAGGCTAGAGGCCAAATATTGTAGCCAACTAAGTGGAGAATCACCTAAAAGAGTCTTTCTCCTTTTTTGCCTTCCCCTCTCCTAATGCCCAGAAGTACAGTCTTAAATGCCTGCTTGATTTTGAAGCCTCACCCCAAATTTCTTGGTAAGAGACTTAAATTATATCCCACTTAGTTTACTTCCTAGTGGAAAAAGACCATTGAGAAGCAACAGATACTTCTTTCTTTTATCCTAGTGCCCTATGTAAATGTAGAAAGATCTGTTTTCTCCCACTACTTTCCTATGTAGAGTCTGAAGTCTGAGCTTTCATATCTAATGTTCACTCCTCAGTAAAAGGATATACCAGGGGTTATCCTGGAACACTAAGCTGGAGACAGTTTTGTCCCCTGACATTTGACAACGTCAGAAGACATTTTTGGTTGTCACAACCAGGGGTGGGATGCTATTGGCATCTAGTAGGTAGAGGGTAAACATCCTATAATGCACAGGACAGCCCCCTATAACGAAGAATTATCTGCTTCATTTGTCAATTGATGCCCAAGTTGAGGAGTCATACTCCAGATAAGTGAGTGCTGTCCTAACAAAACTCAGATGTCACCTAGGCTCCCTGGATTTCCTTTTGTCTTCAGTTTTCTTCAGGTTAGAGATCCCACAGAGTCCTCCGGGCAGCTAGTCTCCTCTTCCTAAACACTTTGGCAATGCTTGACTTCATTGTGTCAAAGTAATAGTAACTCCAGCCATTCGTAATGGCACTGTCTCTTTATCCTTGCAGGTAACAATGAAAATGAAGGCTAAAGATACTTTTGTGGAGTGAGTTTGCAGCCACAGAACAGACAAACTGAGATTTATAGTTTTGATTTAATGTACAGGGGACTGTTTGAGGGGCTCCTGTCCTCAACTTAATTTGTTCAAAGTTCTGACAATGACTTATTTGAAGGTAAAGCATGGTACTCCAAGCTGGTAGCAGCCACTTGGGTCTGTGCCTTCCTTGACCTGTAAGATGGAAGTTAAGCTTCTCTTTTTCGACAGAAGTATGTCCCAGAAAAGTTTGAGAAGCACTAATATGGTGCACAGAACACTTGCATTGACATCTTACGCACTCACCAGCCTAGGTGGTACTGGCCAGTCATTTAACTTTTTTGAGCCATAGTTTCCTCTTCTGTAAAATCAGAGTAACTAGTAATTGGTGTAGACATAAGCACTGAAAACAGAGGGAAAGAATCTAGTTCAAAGGAACAGGCCCCAAGAGAGATAGTAGGAGAGCTAATTCTTGTAATCTGATGAGTTTGAGTAAAATGCACTTGGGAGAATTATTGTGGAAGAGATTGGAAAGGTAGGTAGGGGCTAGGTCATATTCCAAGCTCAAAGGAATTTGGATCTAGTCCATAGTTTACTACTAGAATACTAAAAGAAAGCCAGATTTAGCTGACTTTTCTTGAGGCCTGCAATAAGCCATACTTTGGGCTTTCGGCATTTGGAGGTAGATAGGAACTAGTTAGAGACTGTTAGAACAGGCCATGTGAGAGATGAGGACCAGGATTCAAGCAGTGGGGAAGTTATGCTGAGCTTGTTTTACTAGCTAACATTTGCATAGCCTTTTGCAAGTCACAAAAATTGAATTAAACTTCTTGACATTATTAATTTATCTTCATAACAACAAAGGAGGTTAAGTACTACAGCCTCTATTTTTCAGATAAAGGCTTGGAGAGGCTAAATAATTTGCCAAAGATTGCCCAGCTAGAATATATATATATATATATATATTTTTTTTTTTTTTTTTTTTTTTTTTTTTTTGAGATGGAGTCTTGCTCTGTTGCCCAGGCTGGAGTGCAGTGGCGCAGTCTCGGCTCACTGCAAGCTCTGTCTCTCAGGTTCACGCCATTCTCCTGCCTCAGCCTCCCAGGTAGCTGGGACTACAGGCGCCACCACCACGCCCGGCTAATTTTTTGTATTTTTAGTAGAGACGGGGTTTCACCGTGAGAATAATTTTAGAGTCACTGAGATTCACTTAATGGTCAGAGAATCATCTCAGGTCTGTCTAATTCTCTATATAAGGCAGTATAGCAGATGTAACAGAAGTATACTCTTAACTGCAGTGTTAAAAATGAATGGAAGGACTCAGAGTAGTTGCTTGGAGGATGGTTTGGAGGGGAGCAAAGTAAATACTAGGAGACCAGTTAGGACGCCCTTTTTCAGGTCAGAGCTAATATCTTTTGAATTAGGGTTATGGTTGTAGAGAAGATAGATGTAGAAGGAAATGAAAGAATTTTTAGGGATATGTCAAAAATAACTCCTCTATAGCTTTCACAATTGGGGTTTTGTTGCTAGTTAAGGGGAGTGGTGGTGAAGTTGGGGGGCAGATTATGAATGCCATTTTAGACTTGCTATGTTAGAGATGCCTTTGATATGTCCAAGGGGAGCTGTCAGAGAGGCAGTTGAATATATGAGTCTGAAGCTCTGAAGAAACATCTGAACTGAAAATACAAATCTGTGAGTCGTCGGTGTTGCGATGTTAATTGAAACTAGTTGTGAACAGAATTGGTTAGGGAGAGAATATAACATGAAAGGGAATATCAGGGCCTAGAACCAAGGATAATGAAGACTGAAAACAATCATTTAACAAGAATAGTAGCAGCCAACCTTTATTAAATGCTTACTCTGTGTTAAGCACTTTACTAAGTTTGTTTTACCTTTTCTCTTTTAGTCTTCTTAAGAACCTTACAGGGAGATAGATCATTGTCCCTTTTTACCAATGAGGTAATTGTAGCTCAGAAAGGTTAGGTGACTAGCCTAAATTATTCATATACCCAATAAATTGAGGAGTTGGCATTTGAACTCAGGCACCCTATGATTAGGAGGTGAGGAAATGGAGACAGTGAGTAAAGACAAGTCTTGTGAGAAATTGGGCTTTTAAGGAAATTGGCTGGGGTGTTAGGTGTATTATGTTTCCTAAGAGAAGGTTCTGTGCTTTCTTTTTGGTATATTTCTTTTTAAGATATGAGACACTACAGCATGTTTAATTGTTTATAGAGATATATTTGAGAGATAATAGCTGATAGTAAAAGGTTTCTATAAAGGTGGGAAGAGAATAGGACAGGTAGAGGGACGTTTATTTATATGTTTAGAAAATAGTTATTGAGGCCGGGCGTGGTGGCTCATGCCTGTAATCCCAGCACTTTGGGAGGCCGATGCGGGCGGATCATGAGGTCAGGAGATCGAGACCATTCTGGCTAACACAGTGAAACCCCGTCTTTACTGAAAATACAAAAAATTAGCCGGGCGTGGTGGCGGGCGCCTATAGTCCCAGCTACTCGGGAGGCTGAGGCAGGAGAATGGCGTGAACCTGGGAGGTGGAGCTTGCAGTGAGCCGAGATCACACCACTGCACTCCAACCTGGGTGACAGAGCAAGACTCCATCTCAAAAAAGAAAGAAAATAGTTATTGAATGCCTACTGTATTGGTCAGGGTTCTCCAGAGAAAGAGAACCAGTAGAGATTCCTTATTATAATAATTCCTTATATTATATTATAATAATAAGGATATTATCCATATTATATTATAATAATAAGGATATTATCCATATTATATTATAATAATAAGGATATTATATTATCCTTATTATATTATAAGGATATATATTAAGGATATAAGGATAATTATAAGGATATATTATAAGGATATATATTAAATTATAAGGATATATTATAATAATAAGGAATTGGCTCCTGTGATTATGGAGGCTGAGAAGTCCCTTGATCTGTCAGCTGGAAACCTGCAAGCTGGAAACCCAGGAAAGCAAGTGATGTGATTCAGTCCAAGTCCAAAGGCCTGAGAACCAGAGAGCTGGTGGTGTTAGTCTCAGTTGGAGGGCAGGAGAAGACTGATGTTTCAGCTCAGCAGTAAGGCAGAAGAAGGGGCAGAGTCTTCTCCCTCCTTTTGTTCTATTCACACTCTGAACTCTGGAAACATTGAATGCTGCCCACCCACATTAGAGGGGGCAATCTATTTTATTGAGTTCACTGATTCAAATGCTAATCTTATCCAGAAACACCGTCACAAATACAACCAGAAATAATGTTAGCCAAATCTCTGGGCATTCCATAATCCAGTCAAGTTGCCATATAAAATTAACTATCACACCTATGGTATGATAGGCACTGTGTGAGGTTAGGATATAATGATTTATGGAGAAATGAAGTAAATGATCGATTCCTTCTTAAGGCATTAACCAGAAGTCCCTTCAAACCCCAAAGTAACTGAACTAGCATACTAATGGCATTGATTGTGTTTCGGGGCCTTGAACTTTGACAATACTGATGCAGAATAGTTTCCTTCCCCTTTCTGGAATTTAAAAGACTAGCCTAAATACACATATGTGTGTATATGTATTATATGTATATGTATATGTGTGTGTATATGTCCATATAATTAAATAAAATCTTTAAATAGACAAATGTGTCTTAAGAACCTTTGTACAGATGGTTCCCAACTTAAGATGATTCAACTTAGGATTTCTTTACAATGGTGCAAAAATGATAGCACCATTCATTGTAAAGAAGCTATACTTGTAGTACCCATACAACCATTCTGTTTTCCAGTTTTAATGGAGTGGTCAATAAATTACATGAGATATTTAATACTTTATTATGAGTTAGGCTTTGTGTTAGATGATTGTGCCCAACTGTAGGCTAATGTTAGTGTTCTGACTACATTTAAGGTTGGCTAGGCTAAGCTGTGATGTTTGGTAGGTTAGATGTATCAAATGCATTTTTGACTTCAGATATTTTCAACTTACGCAGTACAAATGCTTCTCAATTCACAATGGGTTTATCAGGACGTAACCCCATCATAAGTTGAGGACCTTTTGTATTACATAGCATTTGATTCCTGACCCCTGACTTGGTTGTACTAATTTTAAGGTATTGTTTAGCGTATGGATTTAACATTTTCTGTCCTCACAATTATGGAACACTCCTACTATTCTGTACCTATTCTCATATCTAATGCTGCCTCGTTTAAGCTGTGCTTTCCCTTCAGATCTGCACCTAGCTATTACTGTTTTATCCCCTAAATTATTTTTCCTATTTCCCCTACCTCCCATCCAGTAACAACAATGTTTTTTTTTGTTTTGTTTTGTTTATTCTCAGAGTTCCTGATGCAAGGTTGAGGTTTAAAGGAAGAGACTCAAATTAAATTGATTCACACGTGTGAATTTCTTCTGGCTCTTAAACTACTTAGGAATATTTACTTTTATAAAAGGGAAAATGCATTAGTCAGGAAAGACTGAGTAGGCAATGCTGTAGTAATGACATCCTCCAATTCTCAGAAGCCTGACACTCTCCAAAGCAGTTGTCCTCCATGAAGTGACTGTGACCTAGTTGATGTTGATATGTGATTCTGCCATGTCAACATAGCAGGGAAAGAGAAGAGATTGAAGAATTGGGCAGGAGCTTTCTTTTTATTGCCTAAGCCAGAAAGTGATGCACATTCACATTTTTGTCCAAATTTTGTACATCTACATTTTTGTCCATATTCTACTGGCCAGAATCGCTCTCATTTGCCTATAACTACAAGGCATATGGGAAGTATAGTCTCCCAGATGTTCAGGAAGGAAAAGAAAAGTGGACATTGTGAGTACTAGAAATGCCTACACAGGAGGCAAATTAACCTAAAGAAATCCAAACTTGCTATACATAGAGGCTAACAAAAGGATCTGAGAATGTTTTGATAGTTGCCAGGTGTAGGTGGAGACTGTAAGATGAGCTATTATGTATCAGCATAGACCAAGATCAGTTTAGTGTTTTCTGATTTCTAGAACCTTTTTATGCTTACCCTTCTAAAATTATAGGTTCTCTAAAAGCTGCATTGTTCATTCCCACCATAATGGGCTTCTTTGGGAGTGATTGGCTGGGTGTCGGGAGGGGGCAGGGATTGGCCAGGGCTGTTTGTAGGTACGGGTTTTTGGAGCTTGGGTTGATTTCTTATGCTTCAATTCCCTGTTGAGGTCTTCGACAGGCAGTAAGGATGAGGAAGGAAGAGTAGGTTGAGTGGAAGAGGATTATGGGGAAGAAATGAAAAACTACAGTGGCTAAGAATAATATTGTCAGTTAAGATGTATTTATTGAGTACCTACTTTGGTTTAGACAATGGAGATGGAGCTACAGTAATGAAGAAAATTTGTGTCCTTGCACTCACAGAATTTACATTCTAGCTGATCAAGATAGTAAATGTAAACAAGTAACATGGTTTCTGATAAGGGCTTTGAAGAAGAAAAAGTCTGGTGGTCCTTCTTTATCAATGGTAGTCAGGAAAGGCCACTTTGAGGCAGTCTCATTTGAGCTGAGACCCGAATAAGAACCAGGATGTCATGCAGAGATCTGGCAAAGTGTGTACAAGCAGAAGAATACAGTAAGTACAAAGGCCCTGAGGCCGAGTGACCATGAGAAGACTAGTAAGTCTGGGGTACAGTAAATAAGGGTGCAAACAAGAGAGAGATTACGGGATAGCATTTACTGCTGTCATTATCCAGATCATCTAGAACTTAATGTTGTAGATTATGATAAGGAGTCTGGATTTTATCTCTGCATAATGAGAAACCATTGGAAGGTTTTAAACTAGAGTGCCATGGTCTGATTTAGGAAGATGGCAGGTTGCTGGGTTGAGAAGGGAAGCCCTGTAGAAGCAGTGATTTTATCTGTTTTGTTCATTACTGTATCCCAATGCCCAAAACAGTTTAGAGTATACAGCCATTAGATGTTGAGTGAATGGGTGAATGAATATACTGTAGGAGGCAAGAACAATTGAGGACTATTGTAGAAATCCAGGTGAGAGATGGTGGCCTAAACTAAGATTTTCTTGGTAGACATGATGACATATTTAGAATTGGGAGGTAGAATTTCCAGGACTTACTGACTGATTGGATGTGGCATGTGAAAAAGGATTGAGGAAGACTTTCTGGTGTTGACCATAGCAACTATTGATAAGGTTTTTTACAATGGTGGGTAGTATATTTTTCAAATTTGTAGATGTGTAGTGTTTGTGGCAGGTTATAAATAGCAGTTATGCAAAAGCAGATTAGGTATGTTCTTGTTCTCCTGCTCTGTTTCTCCCTAACCCGATTCTCAGTGAAGATCTTTTCAAATACTGTTCTATAATGTGTTCGCTTATACTCAGTTGCAAGTGTATGGAGAAGCTGACTTGAATTGTGAAAATCAGTGAAGCTCAGTAGTTGCCAGACTTGGCACTGCCGTTTTTGTAAGCTATAGTGGTTAAGGCCCATAAACTACTTCGTCTTTTCTAGGAGTCACATTTCTTTTTTTTAAAAGTTTATTCCTTTTTGCATGGTGTTACTGTTACCTTCATTCATCTGAGGTAGTCTGGCATTGTTGTTAAGCGTGGTTTCTGAACCAAAATGCCTCACCAGTGCCACACTGTCTTAATTATTCTGGTCTTGATATCTGGTAAGGTAAGTCACCACACCATGATGGTATTTTTTTTCCCCTCTTCCCAAAATGTTGTGTTGCTTCTTGACTTTTTGTTCTACCATGTAATTTTCAGAAATGGCTTGTCCAGTTTCCAAGGAGAAGGTTAAAAAAAACCAACAACAACAAAAAACACCTGTGGGGATTTTGATTGGCGTTGCATTTATCTGCAAGCTCTTTTAGATTTTCTCGGTGATCAATAATCAACTTCATATTATGGATTGGTTTCTTTCTAAACTTTGTACCTCCCCACTTGCTCCTCTCCGCCTCCCTTTAGCTTACTGCAATGACTAGGACCCTCTGCACATTGTTAATAGCTGTTATGATGGAGGGCAACTGGCTCTGTGTTGCACCCTGCAAGGTCTTTCACCATCTGGCTTCCGTTACTCTCTGACCTCAACTCCTTAGCCTTTCTCCTTGGCTCACTCTGCTGTAGCCTTGCTGGCCTCCTTGCTGCCCTCTGAACACACTAGGCACATTCCCACCTTAGGATCTTTTCATTTGTTATTTACTGGGCTACAATGCACTTCTAGATGCCTGCCAGGCTTATTTTCTTTAGATCTCTTCACTCAGATACCACCTTTTCAGTGAGGGGCTTCTCTAGCTACATTACCTTTTTTTCAAAACAACTTCATTGCAGCATAGTTTTTATATCTTACAATTTGCCTATTTCAAGTATACAATTCAGTAATTTTCAGAACTGCCAAATTGTACAACTATCATCATTAATCAGTTTTAGAACATTTTCACCACCCTAATAATACCCCTGTCCCCATTAACTGTTTATTCTTGTTTTTATCCCTTATCCCAGGCAACCACTAATTGGTCTTTCTCTATAGATTTGCCTTTCTGGACATTTTACATAATGGAATCAAACAGTATATGATCTCTTGTGTGTTGATGCTTTCACAAAGCAAGGGGGTTCCTCCATGATTTAGCATGATCAATACTTTATTCCTATATATGGCTGAGTAATTTTCCATTGTATGGATATACCAAATATATTTATCCATTCATCAGGATAATGGATAAACTACTAATTGATGGAATTACTAGTTTTCTGGTTTTAGCCATTATGAATAATTGCCTAGCCACCCTTTCTTAATCCTGTCTACCCCTTTTTCTTAAAGAATAACCCTTCCTCTAACAGTCCTTTCTCTACCCTCCAACAACACTCTTTCTGTCCTTTTGGTCTTTATTTTCTCCTCCTTATCACTGTCCAGCATACTACATGTTTTTGCATGTGTCTTGTTTATCTATACTAGAATCCGAGTTCCACAGGGCAGAAATTTTTGTCTCACATTGATCACTGTGGTATCTTTAGGACCTGTAACTGTGTCAGTCATATAGTAGGCAATCAGTAAACATTTGCTGAATCAATAAAGACATAAGTGAATAAATTGAATGTTTACTTTGCTCTGTACTGAGAAATATTTAATGATTTGCCAGGCGCAGTGGCTCATGCCTGTAATCCCAGCACTTTGGGAGGCCAAGACGGGCAGATCATGAAGTCAGGAGATCGAGACCATCCTGGCCAACATGGTGAAATCTCATCTCTACTAAAAATACAAAAATTAGCTGGGTGTGATGGCAGGTGCCCATAGTGCTAGCTACTCGGAGGCTGAGGCAGGAGAATCGCTTGAACCCGGAAAGTGGAGGTTGCAGTGAGCTGAGATCACACCACTGCACTCCAACCTGGTGACAGAGCAAGAGTCTGTCTCAAAAAAAAAGAAAAAAGAGATATTTAATGATTTAAGTGGTTTGATGTTTCTAGACTATTACTATTTTTAACCTCTCCTGTGATAATTTGGGGTGTTTCAGGGTACCTTCTGGAGATTGCTGATAGTTGTGGTATTTTTTAAAAACCTGTCTGTGTGTCTGACTTTCTGAAGACTACAGGTGAGAGATGGTGTATTGACAATACTCATGTATTGTCAGTGCTGTAATCACTCTGGCACTGTAGCACGGGGTCTAGGCATGGCATCACATGTGGCATAAACATGACCTACTCTGGAAAGGGAGCTTGTCAAAAAGCACAGGACCCAACAGCCTGTCTGCTGAGAGTGTAAGTCCCTAACTAAAATCCAAATTTTGGGGACATTTTTTCTTGTGTGTGTGTATTATGATGTGATAGAAGTCTCGTGGTGAGGCAGTATTCAAATAAGATTGATGATCTGTTCTTAACTTAATTCTTAAAGAACACTCAATTCTTAGATTTAGTCAGTTGGTATATGCCAGTTTACAAAAGTAAATGCAGTTCTAAAACTTTTTTTTATTATTATATTTTTTATTTTTTTGAGATGGAGTCTTGCTCTGTCACCAGGCTGGAGTGCGGTGGCGTGATCTCGGCTCACTGCAGCATCCACCTCCGGGGTTCAAATGATTCTCCTGCCTCAGCCTCCCGAGTGGTTGGGACTACAGGCACGCACCACCACGCCTGGCTAAGTTTTGTATTTTTAGTAGAGACGGGGTTTTACCAAGTTGGCCAGGATGGCCTCGATCTCTTGACCTCGTGATCCACCCGCCTCGGCCTCCCAAAGTGCTGGGATTACAGGCGTGAGCCACCACACTTGGCCAAAACATTATTTTTAAAACACTATTTTGCAAATTAGAGTATATTTTAGGATGCATTAAGAAGCACACTGTTGAAAACAGTGTTTTTTACATAGGATGGGAAAGGGGCATACTTGACAATGTCCGGAGACGTTTTTGTTTGTCACACCTGAGGGTGTTGCTGCTGGCATCTAGTGCGTTCTAGTGGCATTTAGCCAGGGATGCTGTTAGACATCCTACAATGCACAGGACAGCCCCACAACAAAGAATTATACAGTCCAAATTGTCAGTCGTGCCAAAGTTGAGCAATCTCAATTTAAAGGAATCTGTAATGTATTTGTAAATGAATACTTACATAAAGTATTATACATGTATATATATGTTATATATAGAAATAATATATAGAGAGAATACATATATGTAAGGGGGGTTTTGTATGTGTGTGTGTGTATATATATATATATATGTAGGTATGTAAGGGTGTGGGGTAAGGAGAGAATATATTCCTCTATTCTCCTAACAACGCTTCCTCTACTTATGTTTCTCTCCTTACCCTACATCCTTACATATCTGTATGGTAAGTTAAATTTATTTTATGTTTTAATTTTGTTCCTTAGTTAAAAAAAAAAGGTAGAAAATTTGACTGTACCTCCCTATTCTGTGATATGTCTTTCTTCTAACTCTAGTTGCTTGTGTTGTGTTCCAGAATATTGTCTATTTTCACACTTTAGAGCTATTATCTTAAATAAAGCATTGTTAAGGTTTAAGTAGCTTGTTTCTTCAATGCTCAGTTTCTCTATATTTCTCTATATCTGAATTATCTGTCTTGATTAGTCAACAAACCAGGCTTGAATATTAGATTGGGAAGCATTTAAAGACCTGATGTCATGGATTTTTTTTTCATTTTCATTTTGCAATATGGAGCATCAAAATAAATAAAAATAGGGATTTACTTATTTATAATTTGTGATTTTTGTCTGAAATACTTTTTCTTTTGTAGTTTATCAAATAGTGATTTTTTTCTTACTTTTTTTAACTGTCACCTGTTTTTAATGCAGATTAATACTGAGGAACACGTGGATGCAGCTGATCAGGAGGTTATCTTGTGGGATCATAAGATTCCTGAGGATATCCTAAAGGAAGTAACTACTCCTAAAGAGGTACCAGCAGAAAGTGTTACTGTCTGGATTGACCCACTTGATGCTACACAGGAATATACAGGTAATTTTTAAACTGAACTCAAAACATTTGATTGACATTTAGTAGTAGAGAACCAGAACCAAGGCATACTTCCTATAGGTGATAGTGGCTCACTGATTATTCAGTAAGGAAGCATTTTTAACAGTAGTAGCAAAATGTTTTATATTGGACACCTATAATTGAAGAAAATTCTTTAGCCAGAATTTAATGTTTACTCGGGATATTAGGAATTTAAGTTTTAATGCATGTACATCTGACTTTGGAATTCAAAATAGTAAATTTCTAGGTATCCAGAAGGCAAGTAAGTAACAAAACAGAACTACTGTCCCTCCAGTCACCTTTTTTACCTAGTCCTAGTCAGATTTTATTTTTGTAGATTCCCCTCTCAGGCCTTGTTTCTTACCCAGAGGTAGCTAGTTTCTGCCTTTTCACTCTTCATTTGGTTTATATGTTAAAGTTTATCTATTTGTCCTGCTAGATGGTAAGTTCCCTAAATGTGGAGGCTTCTACCTTTTTACCTTTGTATTTCAGTGCTTTTGCACTGAACTTGAACCATAACAATCAATACATAACTTTGGAGAACAGGGAGAAGACAGTGGATGTATATATCTAATAGTAACTAAAATTACAACACAGAACTTTTCAGGAGTAGATAATAGAAATATGGAATATCGAGAAATTTGTTCATAAAAAGTTCTTCCTAAACTGAGATTGTCCTGTTCATATAATAATAACATTTAGTGAGCACGTCCCTTGTGCAGGGACTATCTTAAGTGTCTAATTTGATTTTTTTAATTAAAAGTTATTTTAATTTATACCTAAAGATGAGTGCTTAGTTATTGTTTATATTATACAGATAAGGAAGCTGAATTTAAGTAATTTACTCAAGGACATTCAGTTAACAAAATGGTGGGCTAGGAGAATAACCCAGGTAATGCCTGTAGAACCAGAACTGTTTTGTTTGTGTGATTTTTATAATATAAAAGGGTCTTCACTCTAAATGCAATTTGTTTTAAAACTTTTAAGTTCAGGAGTGCAAGTGCAGGTTTGTTACATAGGGTAAACTTGTGTCATGAGGGTTTGTTGTACAGTTTATTTCAACACCCAAGTATTAAGCCTAGTATCCGTTAGTTATTTTTCCTGATTCTCTTCCTCCTCCCACTCTCTATCTGAAAGGCCCCAGTGTGTATTGTTCCCCTCTATGTGTCAATGTGTTCTCATCATTTAGCTCCCCACTTAGAGAACACGTCTTATTTGGTTTTCTGTTCCTGTGTTAGTTTGCTAAGGATAATGGCCTCCAGCTCCATCCATGCCCCTGCAAAGGACCTGATCTTGTCTTTTTTATGGCTGCATAGTATTGCACGGTGTATATGTTGCACATTTTTTTTTTACCTGGTCTATCATTGATGGGCATTTAAGATGATTCTATGTCTTTGCTATTGTGAATAGTGCTGCAATGAACATACACATGCATGTGTCTTTATAATAGAATGATTTATATTCTTTTGGACCAGTAATGGGAATGCTGAGTCGAATAGTATTTCTTTCTTTAGGCCTTTGAGGAATTGCCACACTGTCTTCCACAGTGGCTTAACTAATTTACACTCCCACCAACAGTGTATAAACATTCCTTTTTTTCCACAACCTCACTCGCATCTGTTGTGTTTTGACTTTTTAATAATAGCCATTCTGACTGGTGTGAGATGGTATCTCATCGTGAACCAGAACTGTTAGCCACTCCTTTAAACTGGCTCTTGCCCTCGGACTCTGTTTGCTTGAAGGGATTGTTGTTTTGGAAAGACATTTCATATATATAAATTTTTTAATGAACTAAAGTGTAATACTGTATCCTGAATTTATGCACATTACTTTGACATTTGTGTGTGTTGTTTTGTTTTGTTTTTCTCATAGAGGATCTTCGAAAGTACGTCACTACTATGGTGTGTGTGGCTGTAAATGGTAAACCCATGCTAGGAGTTATACATAAGCCATTTTCCGAATATACAGGTATGAAATTTGCTAGAGCTTTCAAGAATTATTGTTATTGAACCGTTTGTCTGTAGCATTTACTGTCATGTACCTAAATTTGTGTCCACTCCTGTATTAGTTTCCTAGGGCTGCTGTAACAAAAAAACACAAATTGTGTGTCTTAAACAACAAAAATGTAGTGTCTGACAGTTCTGGAGCCTAGAAATCTAAAATCATGGTGCTGGCAGAGCCATGCTCTCCCTGAAACCTGTAGGGGACTGTCTTTTTGTGTTCCTCTTAGCTTCTGGCAATTTGCCAGCATTCTGTGGTATTCATTGGCTTATAAGTGCTTATTCCAATGTCTGCCTCCATCATCATATGGCATTCTCTCTGTGTGTCTGTGTCTCTTCTCCTCTTACAAGCACACCAGTCATATTGGATTCAGCGCCCACCCTACTCTAGTGTGACATCATCTCAATCTAGTACATCTACCATGACTCTATTTCCAAATAAAGTCAGATTTCGAGGTGCTGGGAGTGAGGATGTCAACATATCTTTTTGGGGGACACAGTTTAACCATAACAACCCAGAAAGTTAAGGTAAGCATTGAAATAAGATTATACTGGATTAGAGAAGGTTCTTAAGCCAATTAGAGTGTTTTTGTAAGAAACAGAAAGGACACAGACACATGTGGGATAAGATGATGTGAAGGTGGAGGCAGAGATTGGAGTGATGTCTTTAATAGGCTAAGGACTGCAGTCACCAGAAGCTAGGAGAAAGCCATGGAAGTTATTTTTCCTCAGAGCCTCCAGAAGAAACTAACCCTGCTGACCCCTTGATTTTAGACTTCTGGCCTTTAGAACTGTAAGAAAATATATACATTTTTATAAGCCACCAAGTTTGTGGTACAGATTGGGTATCCATTATCTGAAATGTTTGGGGACCAGAAGTGTTTCACATTGCAGATTTAATGTATTTGCATATATATAATGAGATATCTTGGAGATGGGACCCAAGTGTAAACATGAAATTTATTTATATTTCATATATAGCTTGTTTACATAGCTTGAAGGTAATGTTATACAACATTTTAAATAATTTTGTGGTTGAAGCAAAGTTCTATCTGTGAGCTATTATGAGGTCCAGTATGGAATTTTCCACTTGTGACATCATGTCAGTGCTTGTCCTGGATTTTTGGAGCATTTCAGATTTTGGAATTTTGGATTAGGGATTCTCAACCTGTAGTTTTTTATGGCAGCTTTAGGACATTGATACAATGAGCATCCCATACTACCATCATTTATGCAGTCATCTCCATTGTGTCTTAAGGGCGTGACTGATAATTGCATGAAAAGGCTGCCTGTGAAGTGGTGAGAAACGGAAAGACAAAGTTAATTTTTGATTACTCTAAAATTATGTGTTTGTTTTGCTGAATAAATGTGAATCCCAAATTCGGGCTGCTCTGAGATTGGCTAAACATCTATTTGAGTGGTGGCTCTGTGTTTCAAAATCAAGTCCACTTTGTGCTATCTGACCTTTTTTCTTCTTTTCATTTCAAATAATTTTTAAAGTTGATGGTTTGATAAGCTACAAAAGATTTATGCCATTGCTATGACAGTATACTGTAAGATTAATTATATAACTGCCTTATGGCTTATGGATTACCTTCACATATTTTCCTTAATCCTTACTGAATTAGTTTAGGATACACACTAGGCCGTTAATTTAGACTGCTGTAATGTACACCAAAACATATGAGGTTGAATACAAAGTAGTTAATTTTTCTCTAACAGACAGTATATAAGCAGCCCATGACTGCCAAGGTAGTTCCGTGGTGCCAGGCATGCAATTCTATCTCTATTGTTGCTTTGCTGTTGTCTTCCTCTGTGTGACTGAGGATGGCTCACCACTTCAGCTGTATTTCACCTGTGGAAAGGGTAAAAGGGGAGACATGGAGGACATTTCCCACTAAGGGTTTGACTTGTGAAGTCAAACATGCATCTCTTCACCTCACATCCCATTGCTCAAAACCTATCTAGAACCCAGTCACAAAGGAGGCAAAAAAAATAGTCCTTATTTTCAATGGGCATCCAAACTAAAATTTAGGGATTCTGTCATTCAAGGAAAACAGGGAAAGTGGATGTTGGAGTACAGCATAGTACTGCTACACAGAGAGACACAGTTACTAAAATCAGTACTCTCACTTACAAATGAGGAAATGAGACTCAAAAATTTAATACCTTCCTCAAGGTCATTCATGTAAATTAGTGGTAGAATCAACCATAGAAATTTTATTCAAATCAGTGTCACACCACTTTCAAAATAATAACTCCATAATTTCTAACATTTATATCATGTTTAACAATTTGCAGTATACTTAATGTTATCTCATTTGAACCTTTCAGTAACTATGTGAAAAGGAAAGACGTTATCTTTTTTCATAGATGAAAAAATGGACTTAGGAGCTCCTGTCATGAAACCATAAGTTCAAAATGTTACTCTAAGAAGTAACCACTCCTTGTTAGTATCTTACAATTATTTTGTATTTTCACAGTTTATGAAGTGCATTGACATAAGTTTTTTCAGTCTTCAGTAATTCTGGAAGAAATATAAAATGGAAATTATGACTTTTTTAAATTAAAAAAACAGGCATATAAAAGTTAAATACAGAGCTTAAGTCTTTGAATCCCTCTTGTTCTTTTGGCACTGTCCCTTATTATCTCACTATATCAGTTAGGATGGCATTTAGCTACACACAGTGTAAATCTGATTACAGTGGTTCAACAAGGGTTTCTTTTTCTCAACTAACAAGAAGGCCAAAGCATAGGTGTGCTTTAGTGGCTCCATAATACGTTTAAGGATCTGACTCCTCTCTTTTTGCTTTTTTTTCTTAGAAGATAGCTTTTTGTTTGCATGTTCACAAAGGTGGCTCTTCTCATTTACCATGGTTCTCTGTTCTAGGCAGGAAGAAAGGAGAAAGAAGAGAGACAAAAGGTCTACCCTAGATATTCTTTGTATGAGGAAAAAAATATCTTGAAGTCCTATCCATTAAACCTCTGCTTCATTTTATTGGCTGAATGTCACATGACACCCTTAGCTGCAAACAGAGCCTGCTATTCCAAAGAGAGTTGGAAGCTCAATAAAGGAAGTGAAGAGGAAATTGATATTAGATAGGCAAATAGATTTACATTCTCTGGGCATTGATTTCCACATCTGTACATATTGGGAAGAATAGGGATAATAAAATGCCCCTTTTTAGAAACCTTTATTTAATAAGAATCTATATTCCTCTCTCGTCTGTAGGCTTACCCACCTTAAAGAAGCCAAACATCCCTAACTTAGCAAAAAGTGGTTTCTAAAAATGTCTTTTTAAGTTAGTAATATAATACCCCATTCTTCTGTAGTGCGGCTAACCTGCCCAATGTACTGGAACTCAAAGGTGCTTGCTAGTCTGCAAACTCTCTAAAATAATCAATAAGTTTAGAATTACGTTGGGTTGACTTTCCATTCCCACACTGAATGTTTGCTTGCCTTGTGCCCTCGTCCTGGAATGTTATTTTCAGATCCAGACAGTATGTTGATGTTGGAGGAATACCAGTTAAGTATTGGTATGTTTACCAGAATTTAGCTACACTTGACTATAGTGGGAACTAGATATTATTGTTGTTGGCAGTAGTTGGAGCAAAGCTTATAAAAATTTTTATCAAATTTAATTAGAATTAATTCCTTGAGTTTGAAATTCTTAGAATCAAGAGATACTTGAATAGTATTTTACTGAAGTAATATATAAATGTATAAGTAAGTGTAGTACAGTAGACCCATGAACAGTACAGGGGTTGGGGCACTGATTGTTGAAAATCTGTGTATAACTTTTGACTCTTTAAAAACTTAACTGCGAATAGCCTCATTTTGACCAGAAATCTTAGCAACATAAATAGCTGATTAACACATATTTTGCATATTTATTATGTACTGTTTTCTTACAATAAAGTGAGCTAGAGGAAAGAAAATGTTACTGAGAAAATCATAAGAGCAAATATATGATTGAATAAGAGGGAAACGGCTTATCCTAAAGGTCTAAACTCTTTGTCTTCACATTGAATAGGCAGAGGAGGAGGAGAAAGAGAAAGGATTATTAGTCTTGTTGTCTCGGGTGGAGGAGGTGGAAGGAGAGGCAGGATATACTTGATGTAACTTTGTGAAAATATGTTGTAATGTCTGTTTGACTTTTTTACTTTTCATTTCTCTAAAAATTTTACTATATGGTACCAATCCTTATTTGCTTTAGTTTCAGTGACTGTATTGTAAAATGGTCCATGTCATAAAAGAAGTCAAAAGCAGTCTTGAATAATGAGAACCTTTATTCCAGATTGTCTAATATCAATTTATCTTCTGGCACTGCTTCTTCTATATCTTCTTTCTCATTGTCTAGCCCTGGTTTGAAGCACTCATCTCCATCAAGTCGTCTTCTGTTAATTCCTCTGGTGTGGTGTCTGTTCCCTCTTGAATGTCTCCAAGAGCCCTATCTTGAAACCCTGTACCCCCCACCTTTTAAAAATAATATCTGCACTCTCATGATTTTCTTGATTGCCTCTGTTGTAAATCTTGTGGAGACATGCACAACATCTGGACAGTTTTTTCCAGCAGGAACTTATTATTTTGGGCTTGATGAATTCATGGGTTTTCTATAGCAGTGGCATCTTTAGTGGTGTAATCCTTCCAGACTTTGAATGATTTTCTCTGTCAGGGTTCTCTACTATTAGTATTGACAATCCTTTCCATAGAGTACTTTGTATAATGAGCCTTGAAGGTCCTTAAGACCTCCTGCTCTAGAGGCTGGATTAGAGACATAGTGTTTGGGGGCAGGTGGATCACTTGATGCCTTTAGTGTTGAACTCGTGGGGTTCTGGGTAGCCAGGGGCATTGTCCAGTACTCAAAGAACTTTAAAAGGCAGTCCCTTACTGGCAAGGTACTTTCAGACTTCAGGGTCAAAGCATCAGTGGACTCAATCCAGAAAAAGGATTCTTGTTGTCCAGGCCTTCTTGTTGTAGTCAGAAGACTAGCAAGCAGCTGGTGTTTTATCTTTTTCTTTCAAGACTCGGGGGTTAGCGGTTTTGTAGATAAGGGCTATCCTGGTCATAAACCTGACTACATTATACAAAACGGTAGAGTTAGCCCATCCCTTCCTGTCTTAAATCCTAGTGCTCATTTCTCTTCCTTACTAATAAATGTCTTTTGTGGCCCTTTTTTTATTATTATTATTTTTTTTCCAGAATAGGACACTTGTCTGCATTGAAAACCTGTTCAAGCAGACAGAACTCAGTGACTTTCTTAATGGCATCTGGGGACTTGTCTGCTGCCTCTTGGTTGGTAGAAGCTGCTACTCCTGTTATCTTGGCATTTTTTAAAACCAGACCTCTTTCTAAAATTATCAAACCATCCTTTACTGGCATTAAATAATCCAGCTTTAGATTCTTCCCCTTCCTTTTATTTAAAGTTGTCATATGACTTCATTTTTTTTTAATCATACTACAGTCTTTAGGCATATAGCAATTTTGTACCCACATAATAGCTGCATTTTCAATATGAGATAAAAAGGTATTTCATTAAAAAGTGTTAAGGTTTTTGCACCTGTTGGTGTAGCTTCAGCAATGGCTTCATGAGTTTTCTTGTTTTTTTTCCCACAATTATTCTTACGCTGTATTCATTTATCTTGAGATAGCAGGCAGCCACAGTTACAGACCTCAATCTGTGGTGTATATCAAGCAATTCAACTTTTTCTTGTAATGTCATGATTTTTCTCTAGGTGGGAGCACTTCTGGCATCACTAGTGGCTGTTCAAATGAGTCTCATGGTGTTACTCAAAGTTTGTATTAAACACTATGAAATTGTACTAAACGCTATGAAAAATACTCAAAACCCACAAAAGATCACTTTTGCCATGATAAGCAATTTGCCGGAGAGACAAACTTCCCACACAGAGATGATTACATCACATAGGGTTTCTTTTTTTTTTTTTCTTTTTTTTGAGACAGAGTCTCGCTCTGTTGCCCAGGCTGGAGTGCAGTGGCGCAATCTTGGCTCACTGCAAGCTCCACCTCCCAGGTTCACGCCATTCTCCTGCCTCAGCCTCCCGAGTAGCTGGGACTACAGGTGCCCGCCACCATGCCCAGCTAATTTTTTGTATTTTTAGTAGAGACGGGGTTTCACCATGTTAGCCAGGATGGTCTCGATCTTCTGACCTCGTGATCCGCCCGCCTCAGCCTCCCAAAGTGACATAGGGTTTTAAGTGGGTGCTCATGACATTTGGGCTCACACAATAGCATTGGGGTGGGGGGTGGTACAAGATTATTTCAGTAATACATACTATAATTTTGTGCAGTTTATGATTTTACATTTGTTTACATTTCTTTTAACTGTGAATGGCGCTATGTATGTATGGTCTGTAAGTGCTTGTGTGCTTAAGTTTTGGTAAGTTTTAACTTTTTATACTTTGTGTATATTTTATGGTAGTAAATGATAAAGTTAGTACCAACATATATTTTATGCATTCGTGACATACCTAGCTTTTTCTTAAATTTTTAATATTTCTAGGCTACATAATTTGTCTGTGAATTTTTTTCAAATCGTCACGAATCTCCAAAAATCTTACCAAAATATTTATTGAAAAATATCTGGGTATACGGGGAGCTACACAGTTCAAACCCATGTTGTTCAATGGTCAAGTGTATATTCACTCGGTGGAAATTTTGTAGCTATTAATAATAAATTGTTAGTCTGAAGTAGGTGTAGGAACGTACCAACCACTTTTTATTTCCTACTGGGCTCTTTTTTTCTTTTTTTTTTTTTTTTTTTTTTTTTTTTTTAGCATATCTTACAGGTAAAATAAACACATTTTGTAGCTGCTCTTCTACCTTACCACTATACCTCATTATCATCCATCATTTATATTTAAGTACATACTGTACTAGACACTTGAAATAATTATGTCATGTAAGTGTTACTAATGTATTGAGTTTATGTAACATGAAGAACATTTTCAAAAATACTAAGTCAGCAATTCTTACATTATTCTGGTAGTATGTACTGAGATATACTATAATATTTTTATTCTCTTACACAATACTGACCTCTAGAGATAAAGCACTGTAAATTCACTTCTTAGTAAAACTGGTTTTGGAATATTTATAAAAAGAATTAAGAGGATTTTTTGTTTTTTTTTCTCTTCATTTTCTTTTTACTTTTATGAATAATTTCAAACAAACATAAAATTATAATGAATACTTATATACCCCTTCATCCTGATTTAACAGTTGATAACAGTTTTACGTATTTGCTTTCCTGTTTTTTGGCCTATGTACCTTAAAAAAAATTATAAGGATCATAATAAACATTTTACCCTTATACTTCAGTATGCATCTCTAAAAAGTAAGGAGATTTTCTACAAAAGGACAGTATATTAATATAATAAAGTTAACAATTATTTCCTAATGTCATCAAATATTTACATTTCCCCAATTGCTGCTAAAGTGGATTTTACAGCTGTTTACTTCAAACCAAGATCCAGTCAACCAACAAACATTTATTTTGGTTGATAGGTTGTTAAGTTAAGGTTTCTTAATCTAGAACAACCCCTAGGCCCCTTGTGCCCCCCATGACGTTGATGTTGGGAAGCTTAAGTCATTTCTCCTTTAGAGTAGTCCATCTTTTGGACTTGTCTAAATTTTTCCAAAGGGTGTCATTTAACTTCTTTATTTTTATATCGTCTTATGAAGTGCAGGTTAGATCTGAATCCTTGATTGGATTGAGGTTAAGCATTTTTGTCATGAATACATCGTAGGTATTTTTCACGTACTTCCTACTGCATCGTATTACATAATACTTGTCTCGCCATTCATGATGCTCAGCTGATTAAAGTGTTCATGACCTGATCTCTTAGTTACAAAATTTTTATTTTTTTGCTACTAGCAGGTAAGCTGGAGAGATTTTGACGTCATTTGAGATCCAGTTTTATTAAACCTTTCGCATAATAGTTTTAAGATCTATTAAGGATGTTATAAAATGAGATTTTCTATTTCTGTTGTTTCCACATATATTAGCATGAATTCTTCTATAGAGAACTTTCTCTATTAACTGGAATTAATTTGTTTATCCTGAAATGTTTCTTCTAGAAAAGCAGGATAAGTGTTTAATTCTTTTACTTTATTTACCAATTTTCAGATAAGGAGTTAGAGTATAGAACCCTTCCAGCGGGAACATGTTTTTCCAGGAAGGAACAGGCTTTCTCTCTCTTCTCTGTAAAATATTCTTATGATCTTAATGAATTTTATATGTTCAGTGTGGTTCAAACAATTACTGTTATTATTTTTAAGTTATATTTGTTCTTTTTGTTGCTTTTACTAATGCCTTTATTTATCCTTTTTTCTTTACATACTCATGCAGTCCTTTTCTTTAGACATTGTCTCATTGTCTCTTGGTTCACTACTATAAGCGTCAATGAAATTAGCATATTTCAGCCTTGACCATCATTGTATTTTAGACAGTTATATTTTTTTGATGTTTACTTTTCAACTCTGCTGTTCAGCTTGTCAGAGTTAAATGGTTTCCTTTAACTTTTATCAGCCAACTATGAGATAACCATTTATACACCTTTATTCTTTTACCTTATTCCCATCTTTGGTTTCACGTTAAATCCACAGTTAAATTTGTTCAATGGTAACTGACAATGCATTTGCTAAGAGTTTCTCAGTCACCCCTTGGTTGGATAAAGCTCGTCCTCTAATAGATTACCTCAGAAGAGCTAACTCATGGTATGATCTTCCCTGAGTACATGCTAACAACTTTGTCAATAGTCTTGATACTTAAAAGACTACTTGGCTAGTTATACAGTCTTTGGTTCACCCTGTATTAGTTTGCTCGGGCTGTCGTAACAAGTTACCACAAACTTGAAACAGAAAACTATTCTTTCAAAGTTTTGGAGGCCAGAAGTCTGGTATCATGGAGTCAGTAGGGCCATGCTTTCTCTGCAGGCTTGGAGGAAGTTTTCTCTTGCAGCTTCTGGTGGCTCCAGACGTTATTGGCATTCCTTAGTCAGTAGATGCATCACTCCAGCCAGTCTCTGCCTATCTTCACATGACAGTCTCCTTTCTGTCTCCTCTGCTTATAAGGACACCAGTCATTGGATTTAGGGCTCACCTTACTCCGCTATGACCTCAGCTGAGCTAATTGCATTTGCAAAGATCCTACTTCCAAATGAGTTCACAATCTGAAGGTTCCAAGTGGACATGAAGTTTGGTAGGACACTGTTCAACCCGCTGAACTTCAATGATATAACTATGATGTCTTTTAGAATTGGCATTCTGGGCAAATTTCCCAGGTACTCGGTATGTCTCTCAGTGTAGGTATTTAGGTCCTCTCCTAAATTTTTTATTTTTTAGAGACAAGATCTCACTCTGTTGCCCAGACTGGAGTGCAGTGGCATGATCATAGCTCACTGCAGCCTTGAACTCTTGGGCTCAACAAGTGATCTTCCGACCTTGGCCTCCCAGAGTGCTAGGATTATAGGCAGAAGCCACTGAGCCCAGACTAAGGTTCTCTTTTGTTTTTTAGGGACATTTTCTTGAATTGTAATTTTAAAGATTAGCTCTATCCCATTAATTTTTCTTTTTCAGGGACTCCTTATATATGTATGTTGACTCTTTTTTTTTTTTTTTTGAATGTGTCACTTTCTCCGTGGTCCCTTTTATCTGTTTACTTGTTTCACTTTCCTTTTTGCTTTTCTCATTGCTTGCCATACTTTTGGAGAAGTCTGTTGCCCTTTGTGTGTCCTGTGATTTAGTGCTAAGCCTGCAGTGATTTTGTTCTTTTCTTTTTTTTCAGTTTCTTTTCTGTGTTATATGAGCTCCCACTTTACATCTCGTTATTGTTTGCCCATCTTTTCTGAGTTGTTGGTCTTGTGTTTCATGGCATTTATTCAATATATTGTTGCTTATTATTTTTAATCATGTTAGAATATTGGTTTATGGTTTTTCTCTGCATTGTGGAAATTTGAGTATCCTGAAATGTTTTAATCTGTGTTCTTTATGTTTTCTTTTTATATTTTTCAGTGGAAATTGCAGTTTTATACTTCTTATCCCTGTTTGGGCCAGCTATTGTGAGATTGATGGAAGGTTGGTGGCAGGAAGGGAATTTGGATGATTCTCAGTTCAGGAGATTTCATTTCTGTTAGTGTGGGAAAGGCTTTATCTTCATTATCAGTATGGTTTTTGGTTTTCAGAGCTCTTCTTTCTTGTTTGATCTGACCTTGATTCAATAAAGCCCCTATCTTAATCTTTTCCTTCTCTTCAGCTCTAGTTGCTACCTTCCAAATCCCAAAAGATGTCTTACATCATCATCCCCTCCCTTGCCGCCACCAGGGTGTTCTCAAGACTACAATTCTGGTCCTGTATCTCCTCCCAGCTGCTTCTTGATGGTTTGTTGCCAAGTTTCAGGCCTGTTTCAGTACTTCCCATTTTAGATGGAACCTCTTCCTTCTAGGGAGAAATCCTGGCTGCTATTATCTGAGTCCTACAGCTACTGAGAGTTCTCTGACCTCTTAGCACCTCTGCGAAGCTCTTGCTATAATCCCCACACTAGGGTCAGCTCCAGCGCTTATCCTGCTGATCTTCGGTGTTTACCTCCCTACTTTCTCATAACGTTTGTGTTGATAGCTCTCTTCTGTCTCTTACTCTGTAGGTACAGAGCATGGGTATTTCTATTTGTTCTTCTTCTTGCTGTATATAGTTTTTAGAAGGAGGTATGAGAAGAGTCCAGGAGACTGCCATCATTCTTGGGGAACTCAGAAACCCAAACTCAGCTAATGTTTTTGATTTTTTTCTCTGCAGCCAGAAATAAGCTGGTGATGCAGCTGGTTTCATTACTAGCCATGGTGGACTATATCTTGCCCTGTAGTGAGTGACTGCTAAAACAACAATCTAATTGGGATAATTCTGAGTAAGTTTGTTCTCTTGTATAGTTTTATAGTCAGTGAAGAAAACTTCCAAACCAAGAAAATCAGCTGAAGCCATCTCTGACATCCCCTTTCCTTTTAAAAATTCTATTCTATTTTGAAATCTAAGGCTTTTTCTTTAATACTCTGATAAAGCGGATATGTAAACCTAACTCACCTCTTTTAACTGTTTTCTGTTTATAAAGTCACTTAGGAGATTGAGCTAATATGCAAATAATTGAAACCATGAGTATATGGAAGTGGAGGCAGTATAGGAGAAAATGCGTTTTAAAATTGGAGTTAGGGAAGTTACTTGTGCTTATGTTGCAGGTTGGGTTCTCCAGGAATCAGACTTGGAGCTGGAGATTAGCTTCAGGATGTTTATTAGGGAGTGCTCTTGGGATCACAACTGTGAAAGAGAGGGAAGGAAGTGGGATAGATGCAGGGAAAAGTGGAGTTGCAGTGTCATCCCAGTGGAGCATGGGAATCCTTAAGCCAAATATTTAATAGTCGTTGTCTTTGGCTATGCAAGATAACCTGACCTTTTTTAGTTTTGTCTTAATACATGTCTATTTTACAAATACATATATACTACTTTAGTACTCTGAAAAAAAATAAAGCTTTCTGTTTTGGGGAAAAATACAAATAGTTTTTTAGAAGAGAGTTATTTTGTCAGTCATACATGGCATTTTGGGTTCTGAAGAATATAACCTTTAGTTTTAAAGCTTCAGTGCCATTAATGGATATTATATTTGCTTTTCAGCTTGGGCAATGGTAGATGGTGGTTCAAATGTGAAAGCCCGCTCTTCCTACAATGAGAAGACCCCAAGGATCGTTGTGTCTCGTTCCCATTCAGGGATGGTCAAACAGGTCGCTCTTCAGACTTTTGGAAACCAGACTACAATTATCCCAGCTGGTGGGGCTGGTATGTTCCTCTTCCTGTGTGATCCCTGGAGAATGTTCCTGGCATGGTCAAGGCTATGTTAGGAGACTAATTTGCTTGTGCATGCTTGGGAAGAAAGTGAGGAGGAGTGGTGTACTTTCAAGGCAGGCTTGGTCTCCTGTTTGGTAACCTCGAGGGTGGGATTTTAGTCACTCTGCCCTTCTTATTAGAAAGAAGCAGTCTCACAACAGTGATTTCTCTTTCTTGAATACACAAAAGCATATTCCCATTAGATCTACCACTAATTGCTTTTTATGCAATCTGATTTCAAAATAATTGTCTTACTTAACTGTGGGAATATCAGGGAGAGGAAGAAAGATCAAGCACTTAAGATGCTTCATATGGCAGAAAGACGCCAGGAGTCATCATTAAGTATTATTAGAAAGGCTAATCCCTGAGTCACTTCTAACACCCCTGAACTCTTTAACCTGCGTGCCTGGGATGAGCAAGAGAGGCTAGTGCACACCCACCCTACTGTGTATTCTGTACTATTGTATTATAGTCAGCCTAGTTTTTCGGAAAATAAACCGATAATACAATTTCAAGCTTCGTGAGCCATATACAGTCTCTGTTGCATACTATTCTTTGATTTTCTTTAATGAACTTTTGAACATATTTTTTAAAAATTCTCATCTTAAGATCCCTGCAAGAACAGGCCATGACCTGGATTTAGCTTGAGGGGCTGTTTGTCAACTCCTGTTATGAGTACTGTCTAACATGTCAGAAATGTTTTAATTCAGGTTAATAGCAAATTATGGTCAGAAAACAAATGTGTTGGAAAACCTTCTCAGCACACATAAAGGGAGAAGTAATACTTCTTAACTTTTTTTTTTTTTTTTCTTTTTTTGAGATAGGGTCTCATTCTGTCTCCCAGGCTGGAGTGCAGTGGTGTGATCTAGGCTCACTGCAACCTCCGCCCCCTGGGCTCAGGTGATTTTCGTGCCTCAGCCTCCCGAGTAGCTGGGACTACAGGCATGCACCACCATGCCTGCCTAATTTTTTATTTTTAGTAGAGACGGGATTTTGCCACAGGCTGGTCTTGAGCTCGTGAGCTCAGGCAGTCTGCCTGCTGTGGCCTCCCAAAGTGCTAGGATTACAGGCGTGAGCCACCACACCTGGCCGATGCTTTTTAACTTTTATGCCTAATAATTTTAATTTTCTGTTCTGTATATCTGCTTTCTTTCATATGGCTTCATTATTTTCTTAGAGGCTGTCTGTTAGGTTGGTTAGGAAAAGTAATGTCCAGAATACCCAGCAGGGATGAGATGACTAGGTTCTAGACCCAGTTTCTTCTGCATTTGTTTTATTACTTTAATTTTTAAATTCTGCCTCATTACAAAAAGGCTTTAGAGTGGTAGTGTTACTGTTAGTTCTCTTTCACATCAGGCCTACTTAGATGTTTAGGTAAAACTTGTGTGTGTAATATGTCATTCCATAGAAAATGGCACATACTGAATGTGTCATTCCATAGAAAATAACCACAATGTAGATTTAAAATTTTTAAATTGTAGATATATATTTGGTTACATTTGAGACTAGCTTAATAAGTTACTTTGCAGGCCGGGTGTGGTGGCTCACGCCTGTAATCCCAACACTTTGGGAGGCCAAGGCAGGCGGATCACGAGGCCAGGAGTTCAAGACCCACATGATCAACATGGAGAAACCCCATCTCTACTAAAAAATACAAAGAAATTTAGCAGGGCGTGGTGGCACGCACCTGTAATCCCAGCTACTCAGGAGGCTGAGGCAGGAGAATCACTTGAACCCGAGAGGTGGAGGTTGCAGTGAGCCGAGATTGCGCTGTTGCACTCCAGCCTGGGCGACAGAGTGAGGCTCTGTCTCAATAAAAAAATAAAAAATAAGTTACTTTGCAATGTGTTTTTGTTCTGAGTTTAATGTTTATACTGTTACTTTAAATTTTTTTTAAATTTGAAATAATTTTAAACTTAAGCAGTTGCAGAGACTGCAGCAAGCTCCTGCACACCCCGTCCTGTTATTTTAACAGTATGCTTAATCAGAAAAGTATGCTACTTTCTTAAAATTTTTTGAATAATAACCTAAATTCTTTGTTTATCTTTTAGGTTATAAAGTTTTAGCACTTTTGGATGTGCCTGATAAGAGTCAAGAAAAAGCTGATTTATATATCCATGTGACATACATCAAAAAGTGGGATATATGTGCTGGTAATGCCATCTTAAAAGCCCTAGGGGGGCATATGACTACCCTGAGTGGTGAAGAAATCAGTTACACTGGTTCAGACGGCATTGAAGGGGGACTCCTTGCTAGCATCAGAATGAACCACCAGGCCCTGGTCAGAAAACTCCCAGATCTAGAAAAGACAGGACATAAATAAGCATAACTGATTACAGGGTACAGTTCTTCACAGCTGAAATGGTTAGCCTGAGATGCTGGAAGCTTCAAAGGATTGGTGGAGACTATGCATGGTTAAGGCCATCCCAAACTTTTTAAAGTATTTATGAAGCATCAGAGACTTATTTTCCCTGTAATAGGATGCAAGATCAGGGAAAATGGGTTGCTTTGTGTCTCAAGTATTGTCTTTATTTTTGAGACTATTTTCATACAGTTGTCATACACAAGGCGCATATATATATTTGTGAATTAAAATCTGTAGCTGAGTCTACATTGTTATGAGTCACCATTTTCACACAACATCATGAATCTTCACTGTTTGTTAGTACTTTCATATAGAATTTGGTTGAAGGAAAGATTGATTTTTGTGTAGATGTTTAATATAACTTTACAGCTATATTTCATTGAAAATAAAGTCATTGGGGATTTTTACCTCTAATTTGGATGGAAAGCACAAGAAACCACACATTCATTAATATGCAACAAATGTATTTATGTTACTGGATATTTCTATGGATTAAAATAGAAAAAGTTTAATTGATTTTTCCTTTGAAATTTTAATAACAGGTTCACCAGCTGGTAGAAAATAGCGATACATGATGGTTTGCATTGTAATAATTTCTGTATGTGTGTATGTTGTTTTGTTTTTATAAAGAAAAGTGTGTTTGTACCCATGAGTTCAGCATTTCTGCCATCTTGCTATTTTCATTTTCCCTATGGAAGATGCATGGTTGCATCCTTTTCCTTCTGACCAACGCTTAGTCTTTAACTTTGTAAGGTTCGGTTTAAGGTTTCAGGGTTAGCACTATAGTTTTGGTTCATTCTCTCATTAAGGATAAAATATGCTATAAGGCACTATAAGAATATAAATGATCCTATTACAGTTGAAAGTTACTTGACATTACATGAATTGAACTAGCTTTCATTATTTTCAGACACTTTGTTTTAGTATTTTTTTTTTAATTTGCCAGGTTTGTATATAGAAGATTCTCTCATTATCGAGAATGAGTATGGTTGCTTTTGCCATGGTTGTTTTTACTATTAATAAATGTATCTAGCCTAACCAAACTCTGAAAGTTTAGTAACTTTTGAGATTCTCTTAATTTCCCTTCAGATTAAAATAGAGAAGGTTGAAGGTACTTTTTGATGAAATTTTTTTCTAGTCTGGTTAGAAAAAAAAAGTTGTGACATATTCATTGTGTTACCGTAACTAGAACCTTGCTTTCTGAACTGTCTTTCATTGGGATGTATGGTTTCTCTCAATGTGAAATCTGGAAACTTCATGTAAACTATCCATGCCATTATTTCATGTGACTCCAGTGCCCTTGTATTCCATAACATACTGATAAAGGAGAGGCATTTCTCATGGTTTCTTTCTTTGCTAAATTTTTTAACCATAAAGCAGCTTTCCCTTTATTTTCCTATCTTGGAAGTAAAATTGACCAAAGAATGTACGTTCTAGCCTGGTGGAAGGTGCATACTTTAGGTTTGTATGTTACATTGTCCAAAGCCCTTTACTTTCTTATTAGTAAACTGAATCTAACATAACACAAATGTTTTCACCCAGTCTCTTGCAACTGGTCAAATTCGAGAAGATGGTGGGCCTCATTAGTAGGTCTTTTCAGTGAAAATTCATTCAAAGTTTTGGTAGTTGGAACACTTGATATTTAAATAAGACTTGAAAATTTTGAAAAGAGTATCAGAGACCTCATCTTTTTTACTTTGCAATAAGCTGAAGAAACTTTCTTTTTCAGGAGAGATGGCAAAGGTATATGCTGTTGCCAGAGTCCTGTGGTATAAGCATCTGTTTTTATTATAGCATGTCAAAGTTAGGGAAATTATTATAGTATGTCAAAGTTAGGGAAATGGGACTGGCAAGTAAAAAATGGAATTTAATTTCAATGTTATGTGGGAACTCTGATTTAATGGGAAGCAAACTAGTTCATATTAGCAGGAATTATTTTATTTTATTTTATTTTTTCGAGACAGAGTTTCACTCTTGTTGGCCAGGCTGGAGTGCAGTGGCGTGATCGCGGCTCACTGCAACCTCTGCCTCCCAGGTTCAAGCGATTCTCCTGCCTCAGCCTCCCTAGTAGCTGGGATTACAGGTGCTCGCCACCACTCCTGGCTAATTTTTTTGTATTTTTATTAGAGGCAGGGTTTCTCCATGTTGGTCAGGCTGGTCTCGAACTCCCGACCTCAGGTGATCTGCCCGCCTCGGCCTCCCAAAGTGATGATTTTATTTTTATTTTTAATTGTATTAATCTGCATGTAGATAATGACTTTGTGAAGGTTGTGTGTTGTGTGCAAAACTTAAGATATTGGTTGAGAGTTAAATACATTATTTTTATAATATGTTGGGTATAGTCTAGTTACTAATGATTTTTAAGTACTTTTATAAAAAGTTCGTTTTTAAAATTGTTTTTAAAAGCCAATATACATTGCAGAATTAGGAACAGTATTTATATTTATTTATACAAGACATTGTGCCAGAGCATACTAGTAAAACCTTCATGAATGAGTAATGTAATCTCCCAGAATTACATTAAAATTATTTCTAAAAAGTAGCAAAGTCATTACCTTTTACTTTTAATGATCCACACCGCACCAGCTCCTGGTCTTCTTCACTGTTGCCCTTATTTTGAGGCAATTTTTCCTTAAAATATGACTTGTATGCACCACATTTAGTAGAGGCAGTGACATCAATGATCTCAGTACCCATCAGCTGTCCCCCTCCTCTGCCCCTCTTCATCTCTTCTACCTTGTGACCATTTCCCTTACCGGTTCATGTTCTCCTGTATCTCTGCTTTTCTTTCTTAGCCAGGATACTTCCCTCACAACTCTCACTCTCAAATTCTTTTAGATACACATTTTTCTGGATACTGGCTGCTGAAATCTGAAGCTCTGGTAAAGTTCCTAGTACCAGAGATCAATCCTGGAGGAGGCCTAGTTAACTATTACATTACAAAGACTCCTCAGAAAGTAAAGGAAAATCACCTTCAAAACCACAAACCTTTACGTTGTCAAGTCTAATATGAGTGTTTTTACAAAGTATTTCTTTCTACCCATTGTTCAAGAATGTAAATGTAAAAAAAAAAATACAAGAGAGTTGGGTAGATGCGCATGCTTGACGAAACTTCCTTTACTGTTTTCCTACTTGTATCCCCAGTTCAGTTGAATTTACAAGGACCTACAAGATGGTCATGTTTGTCTTGGTATGTGCTACCCAGTTTTAGTGTTTCTTTTTTTATTTTAAATCAGTAATTATTCAGTTGATTGTTTATACTATATAATGAAGTAACAAAAACATTTTGGTTTGTGTGTTTTAAGTAACAGTTGTGCAAATTCCTCCTGTTTGTTAGGTGCTCCCTTTGAATATTTTGTGAACTGTGTCAGAGGGAGAGGGGTGGTGGCTAGGAAGAGGGTCAGAAAGAAGCTAGAGGGAAGTCGGGAAGGGTAACAGGGAGGATGCAAAGCAGACGTCTGCCCTGGTCACCCCAGGGTCAGGATATCTGTCCTTGTCTCATGTTGAATTAAAAAATTGGATCGCACTTAGGCTTTGAAGGTGGCAGCTATCTCTGATAGCTGAGCCTAAGTAAAGAAAGGTGGAGTGCCAATGCAGAAAGGAAAATATTCAGCTTTCCTCTCTTAGATCGCACTTTGAAGATGGCCTTCTGGAGACAATCTGATGGGTTAAAACAGGAACTGTTGGAATTATTCTGGCTGTAACTACCTATCGGCTATGTGTTGATTGATCCTAGAAAGAAAAAATAATTTTTCATTTTAGATCTTGATTGAATTTAAGATGTATTTATATGCCTACAAAAAGTCTGTCTTGTAACTGTTGTATAAAATAAACCTAATCTATGGTTTCATTTTTAATCTAAAAAAAGTTGTGCCTTAACAATAGGGCATTGTATGTTAATAAGGGAAAACAATCTTTTTAGTAGATGGGGAAAATAGGAACTTTTTGCCATTAAAACTTAAGTTCTTTTGACGTTTTTAATATTATAGTTGGGGGAGATTCATTAAAATTAAATTGAAATAAAATTATTTTTGCATAACCTAGCATTTACAACTAAAGTATGTTTTTTATAAGAACTGGCATCTTGATGTATATAGGTCTGAAATAATATTTCACCTTTTGATTTTTAATTTTAATAATATTAGGCCAGGATAGATCACATTTTTACAAATCTTAGTTTTAAATAAATTATTTCAGTGTGCTGTTAGTCCTCTACAGTCATTTTGGTTTAAAAAGTGACTATTTATTTATGGTAGCATATCAATAATTTATTAATGTTAAAAAATACTGTGTATGACATTACAAACCAGAACAGTTCCTGGGGGAGAGGATTCTAATTGATTGGCAGTTCTGAGAGGGCAAGAAGAATGGAACTTTATACTTCAAAAGGAGGTTTTGGTTTTACCAGGTACTGCTTATGTAAATTGTTTATTTTTATTTTATCAAAGCCTGGCAGGTATATGCATTCCATTTACCATTGGCAAAGCTTTATTTATTTTTAAGGTTGGATGTTGAATTAATTTTGTGGGAAAATGAGATTTGTAAGTAGTTTTCTTTCTAGATAAGATAACAAACTTTCAGAAGTTAAGGATGATGAACAATATTGAAATGACTTGTTATATATTGTGTTTGTAAGGGTTCCCTTAACTATCATAATTAACAATTTGTGGAAACTGAAAAAGCATAAACTGTGTTATTTGATTAGTAATATGTTCCCTTAAAATTCATTTTGAGGTGTATGTTATACACATAGTAAATTTTTGTTCAGGAATGACTTGCTCATTCTGTGTTTTTAAAAATAGGAAATAAGGCATAGTGAGTCATCATTACATCAATTAACCAAAAAATATTTCATCCCCTCCGTCACTGAAATTATCTCCTTTAGCCACCTTTCTTATTCTCGTGTTAGGAGGGCACATTTATGGACTTCTAATTTCCATGTGCTGTATTGTCCACTACCGGCAGTAGCCAAAGCTAGCTGTTTCAGTCCCACAGAAGAGACGGTGCTCTGCCATGATGACAGGGCACTGCTAGGGCTGGTTTTTCTTGTTTTTCCCTTTTGGCAGTGTGGACTTCAGAAACTAGATGTATATGCATAGGGGCTTGAGTTTACACTAAAACTAGGAAATTGAGTTTTCAATCTATGTTCTTGCCTCTTCATACTTTATTTTTTTGTCATCTGCCTTATACTGGGCTAACAATGAGATAAAATAAAAATACCTTTGAATACTCTTTTCCCTTTCATGTATTTAAAGCCACAGAGGAACTAGACCATTAGCTGTTGCTGTCTCATGCTTAGACACCAGTTTACTTAGCATGTTATGACCTTCCTCACCCATACTACCAAATTTAAATGGGTTCCGAGTTCACCCTCTGAAAGGAAGTAAACTCTTCTCTCCCCATGGTTTTAGAGCAGTTTTTACCTGCAAGCACCATCTCTATATGTGCGTTTACTAGATTATACAGTTCTTGAGAGGGATTGCATCTTGGTATTTTTGTATTTCCACCTCAACTCCAGCACCTAGCCCAGTCTCTTGCACAAATGTGTGTTGAACTAAATTGAATAAAGGATTATTAGCATTAGCATGTTTCGTGCCTTGGTTGTATAAGCTGGTTGTTTGTTTTGTTACCTTTGCAAATATTTATGATTATCACCCCCCCACATACTAAATTGTTTTTAAAAGTTTTGCCTTTCCTTCAGATAGTACCCCAGGCAATTTGCTGTAGATAATGTGATTGCTTCCAATGACATAATTATCCCAAACTCTCTGCCCTGGATATACTTTGCCAAACGAAATTTGAATTCTCTGAATAAATTGGTCATGTCTAAAAGAGATGGTGTGCTGCATCTCCTTTTTTGCGCGCGCCCCCCCCCCACCTTTTTTTTTTCATTGTGGTAAAACGCACATAAAAGTTTACCATTTTAACCATTTTTAAGTATACAGTTCAGTGGCATTCAGTACATTTACAGTGTTATGCAACCACCTGGAACCATTTCCAGAACCTATTCATCATTTCTAAACAAACTATACTCATTAAATAGTAACTCTTCATTCTCCACCATCCTTACCAGCCACTGCCAAAATCCCTGTGCCCACCCCTGAGCCAACTCCTAGTAACTCTTCAGCTTTCTGTCTCTATGAGTTCATCTGATTTTGAACTCTTAAGTCATCTGTTTGAGAATGGATGTACATGACATACATATTATAAAACTTGAATCCTTTCTTAGATTTTTAAAAAGTAAGATGGAGGATAAAAAGAACAAAAGAAGAAAGGAAAAAATTGTAGAAAGGCGGTAATGTTATTGAACATAAAGGTTTTGGTCTAGGTCTGGTTGTTTGCTTCACAGAAAGCCAATCACTGAGACAATGAGTATTGCCAAGGAAGAAAGGCTTTATTTATTTGGGTGATGTTAAGTCAGGGAATTGGGAGATAAGTCTTAAATCTCTCAAATCTGTCTCTCACTGAACCCCCCAAATTCCTGACTAAAGTTACAGGTTTATGTAGCAGAGAAGGAAAACAGGAGGGGTGAGGAAATGGAGTGGGTCAACAGGCAGCAAGTGGTTGAATGAGTGGTCTGGCATCTCATTAGATGGATGGGATGATAGGGTAAGATTCAGTTCCTTGCTGTTAATACTATCTGGGAGGCCTGAAGGAACTCAGATAAGACAAATGTAAGTTTCAAGCTTTAAGCCCAGGAGGGTCAATTGCTATGTTGACTGAAAAAAATCCCATAAACATCAGTTCTGTTGTTAGTTGGGCCAGTTTCACTAATAAAGCATGATGAAAAGGCTACACAGGCTTTTGTTCTTAAGTTTTGTAGGTGTTAGGCATCATCTAGCCTCTGTAAAATTTTTCAAGTTTCTTCTGAGGATCAATAAAGCAAGCTTCAAAATAGCAAGACCTCTCATTCCATCACTGGCAAACTGTTTATCTCTTTAAGTCCATTGAGAGCAACTTTTTATTACCCACAACATTAATTTCTTCAGCTATAGTTCTTAAGTATAAATTGACATTCTTTCCAATGTTGCATGACTGAAATTTTGCACATTAAATTTCCTAAGGACTTCTTGGAAAAAGTATTTATTGACTGCGGGTTAGTACTTCCCCATTGACAAAGCTGCATGTAAAGATGGCTGGGTTGGGGAGACTGTGGGCTTGCTCTGAACGCTGGTGAATTCTGCCCCAGCCTCTGTTGTCTAGGGGGCCAGTGTTCTGGAATTCACTACCACTCCTTCCATATACTTCCAAGAACACTCTCCAGGCTACAATTGCATATAGAGGCAGAAAATACCTCAATATTACAAGAAGTTCATGACTTCTTGATGCTTTTTAGAGACCTAAGTAATATTTTACTGTCTATGAGTCCATTGGAGTGTTGGGTTTATATTTTTAAAATATTGTAATTGCCTCACGCCTATAATCCCAGCACTTTGGGAGGCTGAGGCTGGTGGATCGCCTGAGGTCAGAAATTTGAGACCAGCATGGCCAACGTGCTGAAACCCCGTCTCTACTAAAACTGCAAAAATTAGCTGGGCATGGTGGCAGGCACGTGTAATCCCAGCTACTCAGGAGGCTGAGGTAGGAAAATTGCTTGAACCTGGGAGGCAGAGGTTGCAGTGAGCTGAGATCGTGCCACTGCACTCCAGCCTGGGTGACAGAGCAAGACTCCATCTCAATATGTGTATGTGTATATATATATATATATATATATATATATATATATATGTGTGTGTATATATATATATATATATATGTGTGTATATATATATATATATATATATATGTGTGTATATATATATATATATATATATATTTAAGAGTCTAGCTTGTGTTGGAACACCTTTGTTCATGGATTACATAAAAACAAGTAGTACCTAAAAGAGTGGTAAAAAGCAGAAAAGAGTACAGTGGATATTTGATAATTACTTGAGGAAGATGAATGTGTCCACATAAAAGGGTGGGGAATTGGATTATGTGCATCTGAGGATGGTTAGATAATTTGTATGATATTTTTACATTTCTTATGTCAACCTTACTTACAGCCCATGGAGGGGAAGGCGAATATTCCCATATTAGAGATGGTCTTCATACTGGCCAATAGTGACTTCCCAAACTGCCTAGTGGGTTTCCTGTCTGGCTGTCTGGCTTGAACTTTGCTGTGGCTAATTAATGCTTTATGGGAACTATTTTTCCCCCTTTGATTTCAGTGACCTTGTTTTCTTCTGGTTATCCTCCTGCCTCTTCAACTATTCTTTTCAGTTTCTTTACTGTGTCCTCTGCTACAATTCACACTTCAGTGTTTGTGTTTTCAAAGTTTCCATTTTTGGGTCTCCATTCATCATATTCTCCCAGAGCAATTTTCAAATACCGCCTATGTACTGATGACCACAGATTTATACATCCCTGCTTTAAATTTATCCTACACTTCAGACCGATATTTTCAAATGCATATCTTTAATTGACTATACTGCATGCTTCTCAAATTCAGTATGTTCAAATCTAAAGTAATTATGTTGCAGTACACAACCTCTGGTAGTCTCCTTAGCTAAAGACAATAGTGTCCAAAAACCCTTCCAAACTAGGAAATTTAGAGATATGTTCATCACCTTTCTCTAATTGTCTGTGTCTATTTTCACCCCATCTTTAAGAACTTATACTCACCAATGTCTCTTGAAACTGTTTCTTTTTCCATTTGCCATTGAACAATTTTAGATTCTATCATTAAATTGGTTTAGAATATTTAAAAATAATTGAGGGGGTAGAACTGAAAGTAATTTTTTTTTCCAAGTAAGTTTTCTTCCTGTTTTTTTGTTTTTGTTGAGACAAGGTCTCACTTTGTCACGTAGGCTGGAATGGAGTGGCGCGATCTTGGCTCACTGCAACCTCTGCCTCCCAGGTTGAAGCAATTCTCCTGACTCAGCCTCTCGAGTGCACACAGGCATGCACCACCATGCCTGGTTAATTTTTGTATTTTTAGTAGACGCAGGGCTTCGCCATGTTGGCCAGGGTGGTCTCGAACTCCTGGGCTCAGGTGATCTACCTGCCTCCCAAAGTGCTGGGATTACAGGCATGAGCCACTGTACCTGGCCATCTTCCTAACTTAAAACAATGCATGTTCAAAAAGAAAATGAGTAAAATACAGATAAGTGCAATGCAAAAAATAAAAACCACCCTAATCCCCCTATCCAAAGAAAACTGATTCACATTTTTATTGTTTTTTTGTCTATATTTTCCTATGGAAATATAAATTGCGTTGTGTATTTCAATAATAATAGAAATATGTTTTTTCTCTGCTTTTTAAACTTAGCAATATAACTTTGATTTCTTATGTCAGTAGATATTCATTATAGCATAAATTATAAAACATATTCAACTATACAGATGTGTATGATTTACTTAATGTATCCTCTTTTGTACAATTAGGTTATTTCCCATTTTAGCTATTACAAATAACATTACAATGATCACCCCTGGGATTACTTCCTTAAACTACTTCTATATAAAATAATACACACGTTTAAAGGATTGAAGCGGTGGAAACATTCTGATAAAATCAGTAATATATGTTTATCATAGAATTATACATCAGCCAAAATTGCAGAACCCCACCCAGACAAACACTACATAATGGCTGCAAGTTCTAGAGCTCCCTAAGACCACTCTTAGCTTCAACTTATTAGAAGGATTTATAGAACTCAGTAAAACTATTATATGGTAATTATTTATTAAAGCAAAAGGATAAAGATTAAGATCAACAATGGGAAAAGGGTCATAGGGCAGAGTCCATAAGAGTTCTAGATATAAGCTTCTAATTGTCCTCTCCCAGTGGAGTCATGCAGACAACACTTACTTCTGTCATCAACTCTATGTAGCAACATGCATGGAGTATTGCCACCTTGGGAGTGTAACTACCAGACAGGTTTATTTTGCCCACTCCCCAGATAAAGCCAATTTATCTAGACTGGGGCATTGCAATAGAGAAAGAGTTTAATACATGTAGAGCTTGTGTAAGGCTAAGTGGAAGATCAACGCTTTATTATGACTCAAATTAGCCTCCCTGAAAATTCAGAGACTAGGGTTTTTCAAGAATAGTTTCATGGGCAAGGGTCTAAGGAATGAGTGCTGCTGATTGGTTGGGGATGCAACCAATAGGGATGTGAAAATCAATCCTTGTGCATTGAGTCCGCTTCTGGACAGGGGCCACCAGAGGAGTTGTTGGTCTGGGTGGGGCCATCTGGTCATCAGAAATGCAAAAGCCTGAAAAGACATCTCAAAAGGCCAGTAATCTTCAGTCCTACAATAGTGATGTTATTTATAGGAGAAATTAGGGAGTTGGAAATCTTGTGACCTCCAGAATAACAGATGGTAATCATGTAACTACTATCTGTTGCAGAATTCAAGCCTCCCTCCCCCTCCTAACCTGGTGGCCTTTTATTAGTTTTACAAAGGCAGTTAATTTTTGGAAAGGGCTATTATTTAAACTACAAACTAAATTTATCCAAAAGTTAGCTTGGCCCATGCCCAGGAATGGCCAAGGACAGTTTGGAGGTTAAAGGCAAGATGGAGTTGGTTAAAGCAGATCTCTTTCACTGTTACAATTTTTTCACTGTTACAATTTTTGCAAAGTTTGTTTCAGGATGCTCACTCATGCCCTGGTGTCCAGGGTTTTTACTGGGATGGATTACTTAAGGATGATCGATAGGCCACATTACTGACTTTAGTCTCCAGCTCTTTAAGAGGTCAGGTTGATACCATGTGAACCAAAGTCCCTGCCATAAATCATGTTGTTAGCCTAGACTATCTAGTGTGGCTCACAGCCCCCAGGTAAACACATGCTGTCCTATCAGGGAGGGTATTTCAAGGATTAGAGGTTACTTCCTAGAAGTTAGTCAAGAGCCAAATATTCCTGGTCAAGGTTAATCCTTTACTGCATACTGGTGTATGTCCTTCTAACCTAGATTTCTTTGTATGTCTATATACATATCGATGCAGGATTTTTGCTCCTTAGTTCAGCTAAATCCAGGTTCTTGTCTCACAATGAGGAAAAATTAGGCACATGGACCCATTGAAGGGTGAGGAGGGTGGAATTTATTAAGCAAAAGAAAAGCTCTCAGCAGAGAGGGGTTCTTCAAGCAGGTTTCCCTGTCACAATTCAATACCAGGGCTACCATACACAAGTTTAAGAGGCCAGCCCCCTTCCCTGCATATGGCATGAATTCCTGGTTGCTCCACCCCATTCCCCTAGTGCCTGTGGGCCTCCAGTCTGCTGTGGGCCTGCCCAGGCAAGCCCCCTGTGCAGGTAAACACTTGTGGGGAGGGTCAGAGATTCTCCAGGAACCCTTCCCTATCTGCCTAGGCCTTTGTCTGCCTGCTGCCTCTTATCAATATGTTTCCCATTCCATTTATATTGTATTCTATTTGCTTAGTCTCTGTTTCTAGAAATGCTCAACTGAATTTTTAAAAATAATTGTTGAATAGGATTCTATCATATAAGTGTGATATGGTTTGGCTCTGTCCCCACCCAAATCTTATCTTTAATTGTAGTTCCCATAATTCCCACATGTTGTGGGAGGGGCCCAGTGGGAGATACTTGAATCATGGGAGCAGTTTCCCCCATACTGTTTTTGTGGTAGTGCATGAGATCTGATGGTTTTATAAGGGGAAACTCCTTTGGCTTGATTCTCATTTTCTTGTCTGCCACCATGGAAGATGTGCCTTTTGCCTTTGCTATAATTGTAAGGCATCCCCAGCCACATGGAACTGTAAGTCCATTAAACCTTTTTTTTTTTTTTTTTTTTTTATAAATTACTTAGTCTTGGGTATGTCTTTAGATCAGCAGTGTGAGAACAGACTAATACAGTAAGTTGAGACCAGTAGAATGGGGTGCTGCTGTAAAGATACCTGAAAATGTGGAAGCGACTTTGGAACTGGGTAACAGTCAGAGGTTGGGACAGTTTGGAGGGCTCAGAATTAAAAAAGGAAAATGTGGGAAAGTTTGGAACTTCCTAGAGACTTGTTGAATGGCTTTGACCAAAATGCTGATAATGATATGGACAATAAGGTCCAGGATGAGGTCATCTCAGATGGTGATGAGGAACTTTTTGGGAACTGGAGTAAAGGTGACTCTTGCTATGTTTTAGCAAAGAGACTGGTGGCATTTTGCCCCTGCCATAGAGATTTGTGGAGCTTTGAACTTGAGAAAGGTGGTTTAAGGTAGCTGGTGAAAGAAATTTCTAAGCAGCAAAGCATTCAAGAAGTGATTTGGGTGGTGTTAAAAGCATTCAGTTTTAAAAGGAAAACAGCATAAAAGTTCAGAAAACTTATAGCCTGATGGGATAGAAAAAAATTTTTTTTATGAGGAGAAATTCAAGACAGCTGCAGAAATTTGCGTACGTAAGAGGAGCCAACTGTTAATCACCAAGACAATAGGGAAAATGTCTTCAGGGTATGTTAGAGATCTTTGCAGCAGCTCCTCTCATCACAGGTCCAGAGGCCTAGGAGGAAAAAATGGTTTATGGGCTCAGGGTCCCTGTGCTCTGTGCAATCTAGGGAGTTGGTGCCCTGCCTCCCAGCTGCTCTAGCCATGGCAAAAAGGGGCCAAGGTACAGCTCAGTTTATGGCTTCAGAGGGTGCAAGACTCAAGCCTTGGCAACTTCCACGTGGTGTTGAGCCTGCCGGTGCTCAACAAGAATTGAGGTTTGGGAACCTGTGCCTAGATTTCAGAGGATGTATGGAAACGCCTGGATGTCCAGGCAGAAGTTTGCTGCAGGGGCAGGGCCCTCATGGAGAACCTCTGCTAGGGCAGTGCAGAAGGGAAATGTGAGGTTGAAGCCCCGATACAAAGTCCTCACTGGGGCACTGCCTAGTGGAGCTGTGAGAAGAGGGCCACTGTCCTCCAGACCCCAGAATGGTAGATCCACCGACAGCTTGCACTGTGCACCTGGAAAAGTCGCAGACACTCAGTGACAGCTTGTGAAATCAGCTGAAAGGGAGGCTGTATCCTGCAAAGCCACAGGGACAGAGCTGCCCAAGACCATGGGAACCCACCTCTTGCATCAGCATGAACTGAATGTGAGACACGGAGTCAAAGGAGATCATATTGGAGCTTTAAAATTTGACTGCCCTGTTGGATTTCAGACTCACATGGGGCCTGTAGCCCCTTTGTGTTGGTCAATTTCTCCCATTTGGAACAGCTGTATTTACCCAATACCTGTACTCCCATTGTATCTAGGAAGTAACTAACTTGCTTTTGATTTTACAGGCTCATAGGCAGAAGGGACTTGCCTTGTTTCAGATGAGACTTTGGACTGTGGACTTTGAGTTAATGCTGAAATGAGTTAAGACTTTGGGGGACTGTTGGGAAGGCATGATTGAATTTGAAATATGAGGACATGAGGCTGGGTGCAGTGGCTCATGCCTGTAATCCCAACATTTTGGGAGGCAGAGGTGGGTGGATCAGCGGAGGTCAGGAGTTCAAGGCCAGCCTGGTCAATATGGTGAAACCCCATCTCTACTAAAAATACAAAAAATTAGCTGGGCGTGGTGGCGCACACCTGTAATCCAAGCTACTTGGGAGGCTGAGGCAGGAGAATCACTTGGATCCAGGAGGCAGAGGTTGCAGTGAGCCAAGATTGTACCACTGCACTCCAGTGGCAGTCCAGTGACACTCCAGTGCACTCCAGTGGCTCTGGGTGACAAAGCAAGACCCTGTCTCAAACATTTTTTTTTCTTATTATGAACTTTATTTTCCTGACTTTTTGCATGTGTAGTTCCTTTCGATTTCAAGAAGTCAGCATCTTGAGAAATGAAAAATTATTTCAACAAAATTTTAAATTTGTTTAAGAGGTGCATATTCTCCAGAGCAGTGGTCCTCAACCTTTTTGGCATGAGGGACCAGTGTCATGAAAAACAATTTTTCCACAGACTAAGGCAGGAAGGGGATGGTTTCGGAATGATTCAATCACATTACATTTATTGTGCACTTTATTTCTATTATTATTACATTGTAATATATAATGAAATAATTATATAACTCACCATAATGTAGAATCAGTGGGAGCCCTGAGCTTGTTTTACTGCAACTAGATGGTTCCATCTGGGAGGTGACGGGAGACAATGTTAGATCATCAGGCATTAGATTCTCATGAGGAGCGTGAAACCTAGATCCCTCGCATATGCAGTTCACAATAGGGTTTGCACTCCTATGAGAATCTAATGCTGCTACTGATCTTACAGAAGGTGGAGCTCAGGCAGTAATGCAAGCAATGGGGAGTGGCTGTAGATAACAGATGAAGCTTTGCTTCACCCGTGGCTCACCTCCTGCTGTGCAGCCCAGTGCCTAATGGGCCATTGATTGATGTTGGTCCATGGCCTAGGGGTTTGGGACACCTGCTCCAGAGGACATAATATTTACTAACTTATTTTTAAGCATTTTGTTGAATATCCATCTTTTATCACTTGGTTATTACAAAACATCAGAAAATGAAGAGAAAGTAAAGCATGATCTACAAATATAGTTTATTTACTATTTTTTCCTTTAAAACCAAGAATAATTTATAATGAATGAAATTTGATGGTCAATGTCTTGAGAATTCATATGCACTTTAAGATTAAACATAGGTAGTCTAATCAAAATGTCAGGATTCCTGTAATGCTCATAATTTAAACTGCTTAGTTATTGGAGTATAAAAAAATTTAAACTCTAGACTTTAGTTTTCTGAAAATGAACATTTTCTATTTATATAATTTGCATGAACTTGAGTCATATATTGAATTTAAAAGCGATTTATATGGTAATAAAAGCAGAATAACAGTCAAGTTACAGCATGAGCTCTTTCATTTGTGAAGGCAATTAAAAATGTTTCCAACCAGAAAAGAATAAATTTATTTTTGCACAGAAAAGGTTTTTATCTTTAGTTCATTCAGAGACAATGTTTACTGACTCCAACAATTTCTTAGTTATTGAAGTCGGGGGGGGGGGAATTCTTCTCTGGGTATGTGAAGAGCACTCCAGGTCTACTTCTTGGGAAAAAAATTCTGGTTTAAGCAGAGAAAGAGATGAACAAAGCCTGGGATGCACTAGATCCACAAAAAAAGTGTTTAGGGCAAATATTAACACAAATATTATGGTAAAATTTGGCAAAAAAAAGCAAGACATACTGTTTTGAAAAAACCTTCAAGCTGTTCTCCACTGCTCTTACACCACAGCAATCAACACAGAAGACTTATATGACCTTGTGTAGAAAAAAACTCTATGTTTTTTCTCTACCCTCACAGCATAACAATCATCAACATAGAAGACTTCCGTAACCAAATGTGTGGGGTTCTTTTTTTCCCCAGACACCAAGTAGTGGACACAGACTGGGTGTCCTCTAATTCAGTTCTGACAGTATTTGCCCAGAGACAGTGTCAGAACTCACAGATTGAGGGCTCAGTCCCTAACTGCTCCTCCCCACACACCAGTCTTAATTCTGAGCCTCCAGAACTTCTGACTGACGAGCTTCAAGTTGGGGTCCCCATGTTACTGGTGGTGGAGCCATACAGGTCTGCAGCAACCTCAGTTCTTGCCTCCTCAGGAGAAAGAATTTGACCAAGGGGCATAAGGCAGAGAATGAGAGACTGAGGCAAGTTTTAGAGCAGGAGTGAAAGTTTATTAAAAAGCTTTAGAGTAGGAACAAAAGGCAGTAAAGAACACTTGGAAAAGGACCAAGTGGGTGACTTGAGAGATCAAGTGCATTGTTTGACCTTTGGTCTTATATGTTGGCAGGCTTCCAGGGTGTTGCATCCCTTTCCCACGATTCTTCCCTGGGTGTGAGCTTTCCACACGCACAATGGCCTGCCAGCACCTGGGAGGGGCTGCAGGCGCAGTGTGTTTACTGGAGTTGTATGCCTGCTCACTTGAGGTGTTTCTCCTTACCAATCTAGCATTCGTAGAGGAAAGTCATAGAGCAGCGAAACTCCACCATTTTGCCTCTTGGTGCACATGCTTGAGCCCACTTGCCCAACTCCTGAGATTTTATCAGGAAGCTGATCACCAGTTTCAGATGTTTCTGTCTATTGGGAGACTGTCTTTCCTTGACACTGTCTGCAACTGATTTTATTATTTATTTTATTTATTATTTTAGAGAGACAGCTTAACAATTGCCTGGCCCTCATCAGATGGGTGCCTGACACCCCTGGTGTGTGTGTCGCAGGGAGAGGGAGCCCTCTCCTGCCCTGCTGATGCCTGTCTAGCTACCCAGTAACAACCCTTCTTTGGGTTTGATTAACTTGTTGAAGCAGCTCACAGAACTCAGGGAAACACTTATGTTTACTGGTTTATTATAAAGGATATTGAAAAGGATACAGATGAAGAGATCCAGAGGGCAAGGTATGGGGGAAGGAATGCAAAGCTTCCATGTCCTCCCCAGGGCACCACCCTCCAGGAACTTCCACATGTTCAGCTATGGAAGCTCACTAAACCCTGTCCTCTTGGGTTTTTATGGAAGCTTCATGATGTCAGCATTCCTTTCCCAAGAGTATAGGATAGGGCTGGGCATGGTGGCTCATGCCTATAATCCCAGCACTTTGGGAGGCTGAGGTGGCCAGATCACCTGAGGTCAAGAGATCAAGACGAGCCTGGCCAACATGGCAAAACCCTGTCTCTACTAAAAAATACAAAAATTAGCTGGGCATGATGGCAACACCTGTAATCCCAGCTACTCAGGGGGCTGAGGCAGGGAGAATTGCTTGAACCCAGGAGCCAGAGGTTGCAGTGAGCCGAGATTGTGCCACCACACTGCAGCCTGAGCGACAGAGCAAGTCTTCCATGGGAGAATCTCAGGAGCCACAATCAGAAGGGCGGGGAATGTTAGAGTGAAAAAAGGCAGAAGAGGGTCAGAGGGCTGACTCTGAGGCCTAACACACCCAACTTGATAACAAAAGACTGCAACAAGGGCTATGGGAGCTATGAGCCAGGAACTGTGGGTGAAAACCAACATATAACCCCACAGACCCCAAAATATGTGGGGATTTCTCCCGCATCAGAAAGCAAGCACTCAGTTCTACAGTGGACACCAGCTAGTGTTCTCCAATCTAATCCCAACACTATCTGCCAGGAGATAGCAGCAGATCTCACAGGTTGAGGGCTCAATCTCCAAGACTTCCTCACTCCCCACAGATACCAATCTTAGGTCTCTGGAATTTCTGGCTAACCAGCTTCAAATTGGGGTTCCCATGCCCCCAGGGCTCTTTGGGTTCAGGAGCAGCTCATAGAATTTGGGAAACACTTAGACATTTATTATAAAGGATACAGATGAAGACATGCATGGGGCGAGGTATGCAGGAAGGGGCACGGAGTTTTCATGCCCTCCCTGGGCAGGGCACCCTGCAGGAAACTATTCTACAAGTTCAGCTATTTGGAAGCTATCCAAACCAGTCCTCTTGGGTTTTATGGAAACTTCATGATGCAGGCATGATTGATTAAACTATCGGCCATTGGTAATCAATTTGACCTTCAGCACCAGCCCCCTCACCCTCCCTGGTGGTTGGGGGTGGGGCTGAAAGTCCCAACCCTTGAATCAAGCTCTTTCTTTTCCAGTGACCAGCCCCACACTGAAGCTATCTATCAACATTAGCATACAGAAAGCGTTTGGAGATTCCAAGGATTTTAAGATTGTGAGACAGGAAATGGGGATAAAGACTAAATATATATTTCACAGTATCTCACATAGTGACTTCTGGATAACAAGAAAAACAGCACATGTCAATCACTCACTGTACCAGCCAAGGGTGCCACGTCCTTTTCCTCCTATAAGGGAAGCTGCTTGGTGTGCCTCCCCGTCAGATGTGGGTTGGCTGTGTCCCCACCCAAAACCTCATCTTGAATTGTAGTCCTCTTAATCTCCATAATTCCCACATGTCAAGGGTGAGACCAAGTGTGGAGGGGGCAAATTCCCCCATGCTGTTCTTGTGATAATAAGTGGGTTTCATGAGATCTGATGGTTTTATAAGCATCTGGTATTTCCCCTGCTTGCGCTCACTCCATCCCGCCTCCCTGTGAAGAAGATGCCAACTTCTCCTTTGCCTTCTGCCATGATTGTAAGTTTCCTGAGGCCTCCCCAGTCATGCTGAACTGTGAGTCAATTAAACCTCTTTCGTTTATAAATTACTAAGTCTCAGGGGTTTCCTTCATAGCAGTATGAGAACAAACTAATACACCTCCTGAGCACTTGAAATTTTCCAAAATATTCACGTGATGTGTGCACCATAGAGATATTGATAAGTAGCATTAATTTGAAGCTATACAGTTTGGGACTTTATGTAAACAACAATGACTTGTCAAGAGTATCCTTCCACCCAATGAAACAAGAACTTCACAAGCTTTAGGTAGTGTAAGTTAACCAGGTACAGCAACCATAAATGCTATTTGGTGGGTTTCTAATTATAATTTACTATTCTACCTCTCAAGGAACTATTAAAAAAACAACAAGCCTTTGTGGCAGTTGCAGCAGCCCAGAGAGATGTTTCTTCTCAGCTGAGAGAATGTAGGGTAGTGGTGAACACAGGCACAGAAGTCGGATGGGATAGCTTCTCACCTAGTTGAGTGACCTTGGACAAATGATTTATCCTCTATGTGACTCAGTTTTCTTATCTGAAAAATTAGGATAATTTGTTTTCCTCTAAGGTCTAATCACAAGGCATCACACTGAGGTAGGAGAGCAGCAGGATTGTTTTCAGGGCCCTGCTGTAGGATGAAGCAGAGAAACCAGCTAAAAACATCTAGGACTAGGAATTATAATACATTTATATGCTATAAGACACTCCTATCAGTGCCGTGACAATTCACAAATGCCATGGCAATGCCCAGAATTTACCTTATATGGTTCAGGGAACTCTCTGCCCTCTTTCCAGAAAGTTCATGAATAACTCACCCCTTATTTAGCATATAGTTAGGAGTGGGTATAAATATAGCTAGCCAGCAATTCACGAGTGCTACTCTGCCTATGTGGTAGCCCTGCTCTATCTATGGAGCAGCCATTCTGCTGTACACTGTTGCCCTAATAAACCTGCTTTCTTTCACTATCAAGAAAACTCCTGAGCTGAGCTTCAATTTAGGGGTTTTCCTGCATCAGTATCACCTATAAAGTTTAGCTATTCTTACTATTTTTGAGTTTTCTCATTCCACAGAGCTTCATCTGTGGGCCCTACATGGTCCATGTCTCACAGGGGCCAGAATTGCTGCACTTATTTCCCTGAATTTGTGCCTCATATTTAACTGGAGAACATTCGCAGTTTCTCAGACTGTAAATAGTCAAATTCCAGCCCTTACATTCAGAGCTTGCATTGACTATTTAAAGAAGGTTGCTTTCCTCCAGCCGCATGCCCACTGCCTGCTCCTCATTGCCATTGGAATGGTTTCTTTTCATTTTCTCAGCCCTGAAGGTGTTTGTTTCTCTTTGAGGGTTCTCTTTCTGACTGTCCATTTTTAAGATCCATTTTCAGCTTTATGTTGTCACAAAAAAAGGTTTTATTTCCTTGTTTCCTGGGGGACAAAACTCCTTTCACATTGGATACCATGTTGGCTGGCCACTTGGAAGGATATAGATGCTTTTATGTTTTCTGTAGCCTGGGATTAAATGTCCTTATCTACTGCAGCTCAGCTCCAGGTCTGGTATTTAATTATTTTACAGACATCATCATAGAGGCCACACAAGTTTGTTTCATCTAAATTTGTAAGAAAAGCACTGAGTGATAAGTAATTGTACAAAGTCATAACCCATATAAATAATTGGGCATAAAAATTAAAAAGTATGACAGGAATTTGCTTATAGGTAAAATTATGTTTCCACTTGCTAAGAACAATCCTCATTAATGCAAGAAGTTTAGCACCCCATTTAGTCATATGTTTTCCCTAGATTTCTAAAAAATTTTAATGAAGCATTTAATAGTTGCATTAAGATGAGTGTGGAAGGTTTTGGTAGGCCTCCACCTTTTATTTTCAGCTTCTGCTTGTCTTTTCTGATAGTATGTGACATGAATGTGCAATGAATAAAATACTCACTTTAGCATATGGCTAAATCTGAAAAACAAGTGATAACCTATCTTAGTCAGCTCCGGCTGTTATAACAAAATACCATAGACTGTGTGGCTTTAACAACAAACATTTATTTCTCACAGATCTGGAGGTTGGATGTCCAAGATTAGGGTGCCAACAGGATCAGGTTCTTGGTAAGGAGCCTCTTCCTGGTTTATAGGTAACTGTCTTCTTGCTGTTCCTTGCCTGGCCTAAAGAGAGCTAGCTCAGCCTCTGGCCTCTTTTTATAAGGGCACTAACCCCACTCATGAGGGCTCTACCCTCATGAACCAATTACCTCCCAAAGGCCCCACCTCCAAATGCCATCCCATTGGGATTTAAGTTTCAACACATGAATTTGGGAGTTACACATTCAGTTCATTGCATAACTCATTCTAATTTCCAGATTCTTTCCAGACACACATAATAAATGCCTTCTGATATGGTTTGGCTATGTCCCCACCCAAATCTCATCTTGAATAGTAGCTCCCATAATTCCCATATGTGGTGGGAGGGACCTGGTGGGAGATAATTGAATCATGGAGGTGGTTTCTCCCATACTGTTCTCATGGTAGTGTCTCACGAGTCTGATTGTCATGAATCAGTCTCATGAGATCTGATTGTTTTATAAGGGGTTTCCCCTTTCTCTTTGCTCTCATTCTTTTTTGCTTGCCACCATCTAAGATGTTCCTTTGCTCTTCCTTCATCTTCTGGCATGATTATGAAGTCTCCCCAGCCATGTGGAACTGTAGGTCAATTAAACTTCTTTCCTTTATAAATTAGCCAGTCTTGGGTGTGTCTTTATTTATTGGTCCAACATTGTATTTTCTCTACTCTGATTCCACACCCTGAGGATCAGTTCTCACATATATTCCTCAGGTTTATGTCAATATAAGTTGGAAAATCATGCAGTTATTTTGGTGTTCATTGCATCTCATTATAGGCCTCATTTTGAGTCTCACCCTCTGAGGCCCTCAGGGACCTGTGGTGGGAGTAGGTCCTGGAGAGCACCAGCAGCCCTTTGTAAAGCAGCCAAGTGAAAGTTATTAGAGGTTCTTCAGGCAGCAGCAGTAGAAGTGCAAAGAAGGCTTGGTGGAATTTGGGGGTACAAGGTCTCCAGATTTATCAGAATCTGTCCATATGACCTAATCCCAATTTTTAGAATCTCATTCCTTTCCAGTCATTGCCCTAATTTTGACAAAATAGACCATGCAAGTTTGAGTATTCAGTTTGCCTTGTAATTCACCCACCAGCAAGATAAAACTTTGAATTTGTTTTTCAGAATCTCAGTTCTGTAGTCATAGGATATAAGAATTTTTTTTAAGTTTTTAATTTATTTTAGAGACAAGACCTTGCCCTGTCACCCAAGCTGGAGAACAGTGACACAATCAAAGCTCACTTTAACTTCAAACTCTTGGTTTCAAGTGATCCTCCCACCTCAGCCTCCCAAGTAGCTAGGACTACAAGTATGTGCCACCACACTTGGATAATTTTTAAAAAAATTTTGTAGAGACAGATTCTCACTATGTTGCCCAGGCTGGTCTTGAACAGTTGGCCTCAAGCGATTCTCCCACCTCAGCCTCCCAAAGTGCTGTCATTACAGGTGTGAGTCACTGCCCCTGGCCTGTATTGTTTTTAAGGCAGTCATAGGAGCTTTTCAGGTCCTTATGCAGATATTAACTTGGGAATTTAAAGCCCTGAACTCATTTTTATTCCCCTAAGTTCTACAGCACATTTAGAAGAAACCAACCTACCGTATTTTACTCTTCATTTTGCTAAAATGTTCTAAATGTTCTAGCGTGGTAACTTTGTCCCCAAGAGGCTTCTCTTATGGGTAAATGTAGTTAAAAATTTGCATGACTTTTGCAACTGATTGCCATGTTCTGCCCCTTTGCCGCTGGAAACAGGGTCATTAATGCCTTCAAATCTAATCAAATTGAAAACCAACTCCATATTCAATTCAAAGAACTTGTCCTTAAGATGTTGTCCCTCTGAAACTCTTTCTTGGTGCCAAATTCTGTATCAATTCAAATTCAATCAGAAAAGCAAAACCGCTAGGAATATATATTATGTACATGTATATAAAAGTATATATAAAAGGACAGGCAAGGTGGCTCATGCCTGTAATCCCAGCACTTTGGGAGGCTGAGGTGGGCAGATTGCCTGAGGTCAAGAGTTCCAGACCAGCCTGGCCAACATGGTGAAACCCCATTTCTACTGGCAGTCACGTGTAATCCCAGGTACTTGGGAGGCTGAGGCAGGAGAATCGCTAACCTGGGAGGTGGAGGGTCGCAGTGAGCCAAGATAGCGCCATTGCACTCCAGCCTGGGCGACAGGAACGATATACTTCATCTCAAAAAAAAAAAAAAAGTATATATAAAATAAGGAACTTGTTAAAAGGATTTGACCTCATGTAATTGTGGTTGTTCTTTAAACAGTCTCTCTAAAGTTGCTGTCTTGTGCTGATGCTGAGTAGCAGGGTCAAGCCCTATCTAAGTCACAGCATCAAAAATTGTGAAAATCAACACTGCCATTAGCATAGGACTTTCTTCAAAAATCCCAGGGACTAGAAGGCCCTGAGGGAGCAGTCTAACTAAGGGAACAAGAGTGAAATGTTTTACAAGGCTTGGGCAAGAGGCATTCTGTGAAAGTTTAACTAGTTTAACTTGGATGATTCTCTGAGAAGGAAGGGATTGTTCTGTGGATGTGCAGCCATTGTTTGGGCAATTTGGATTTTATTGGTCAGTGTAAATCAAAGACAGTAGTGAGTCTCAATCATTTTAAAAGGCTTATTCACCAAGGTTAAGGATGTGCCTGGGAAAAAGACATGGAACCACAGGAAAAACTGTGGTTCATGCTTTTTCCAAAGAGGGTCTGGGACCTCAATATTTTAAGAGAAAAGGGCATATATTGGGAAAAGAGTAAAAAAAGTGTATAAGGGTGTGGGTAGATAAGAGGCAAGCAGTTGCATTCTTTTGAATCTTTGATCAGCATTTATTGAATACACATTTTACATGTGAGAAAGAAGTACAGGAATAGTCACTTATGCATTTTTCTCACTCAGTGAAACTGCATTTTTATGTAAGATAAAATAAACATAGGGCAGAGGAAGCAATCAGATATACATTTGTCTCAGGTGAGCAGAGGGATGACTTTAAGTTCTGTCCTTTGTTCCATGCTCGTGAAGATAAATGAGCTATCAACTTACATTGTCAGGATGAAATTCAACAAAACTGTTTTAGGGTAAAGATCTTGGAGCTCATTGTGGACACATGGTGAGGGAGGTGTGTAGCTCTTTTATCTCTGTACCTATCTTATTTAGGAAAAAAAAGAGAGGCAGCTTTGTGTGACTCCGTTCCCAGCTTGACTTTTCACTTTGGCTTAGTGAGCCTGGGGCCCCAAGATTTATTTTCCTTTCACACCAGCTACGGGAACAAGGACATGCAAGGGCCACAGTGAAAAACTCTGTCTCTCCACCATGTTCTCAGGCAGTGGGAAGCCCTTTTCTCCTCCCCTAGAAACGGCAGGGATGCATGTTACTCTTCTTTATATTCTCAGTGACCAGCATGATACCTGGCACAGAGGGGTGCTCCATAAATATTTATTGACTTAAAATAACGTGAAGAGAGAAGATGAAGGTGCTGGAGAAAAAGAGAAACAATTGTAGAGTAAGATGATAAAGAAGGGGAAGTAGTTTTAAAAGCACAGATGGGCTGACTCAGGAAAGGAGAAGAAATCTTATTCTCTGAGACAAGGAAGGAAGAATTCGTGTAAGAATAAAAGTATTTAATAAAAGTATTTATAAGGAAAGCTCTCATACCTGTAATCCCAGCACTTTGGGAGGCCAAGGCGGGCGAATCACCTGAGGTTGGGAGTTCGAGACCAGCCTGACCAACATGGAGAAACCCCATCTCTACTAAAACTACAAAAAATTAGCTAGGTGTAATCCCGTCTACTCGGGAGGCTGAGGTAGGAAAATCGCTTGAACCCAGGAAGCAGAGGTTGCGGTGACCCGAGATCGTGCCATTGCACTCCAGACTTGGGTGACAGAGCAAGACTCTGTCTTAAAAAAAAAAAAAAAAAAAGGAAAGCTAAATGGGAGTTATTTAACAGCCTTGGCATTTGTATTTCTTGGAGAATTGGGAGTAAGACAAAAAATTTTAGGGACAATGGTAACACTGCTATTTTCTTTTTATTTTTTAATTGTACTTTAAGTTCTAGGGTACATGTGCACAATGTGCAGGTTTGATACATAGGTATACATGTGCCATGTTGGTTTGCTGCATCCATCAACTCATCATTTACATTAGGTATTTCTCCTAATGCTATCCCTCCCCGAAGTCCCCACCTACAGACAGGCCCTGGTGTGTGATGTTCCCCACTCCGTGTCCATGTGTTCTCGTTGTTCAACTCCCACCTATGAGTGAGAATATGCAGTGTTTGGTTTTCTGTCCTTGTGATAGTTTGCTCAGAATGATGGTTTCCAGCTTCATCCATTTCCCTGCAAAGGACATGAACTCGTCATTTTTTATGGCTGCATAGTATTCCATGGTGTATATATGCCACATTTTCTTAATCCAGTCTATCATTGACGGACATTTGGGTTGGTTCCAAGTCTTTGCTATTGTGAATAGTGCTGCAATAAACATATGTGTTCATGTGTCTTTATAGTAGCATAGATTTATAATCCTTTGGGTATATACCCAGTAATGAGATTGCTGGGTCAAACGGTATTTCTAGTTCTAGATCTTTGAGGAATCGCCACACTGTCTTCCACAATGGTTGAACTAATTTACACTCCTGCCAACAGTGTAAAAGCATTCCTGTTTCTCCACATCCTCTCCAGCATCTGTTGTTTCCAGATTTTTTAATGGTTGCCATTCTAACTGGTGTGAGATAGTATCTCATTGTGGTTTTGATTTGCATTTCTTTGATGACCAGCGATGATGGGCATTTTTTCATATGTCTGTTGACTGCATAAATGTCTTCTTTTGAGAAGTGTATTTCTTGGAGGCTTTGTTCATTTCTTTTCACTCTTTTTTCTCTAATCTTGTCTTCTCGCTTTATTTCATTAATTTGATCTTCAGTCAGTGATATCCTTTCTTCCACTTGATCGAATTGTCTATTGAAGCTTGTGCATGTGTCACAAAGTTCTCATGCTGTGGTTTTCAGCTCCATCAGGTCATTTAAGGTCTTCTCTACACTGTTTATTCTAGTTAGCCATCTGTCTTACCTTTTTTAAAGATTGCAATGGGTTAGAACATGCTCCTTTACCTCAGAGAAGTTTGTCATTACCAACCTTCTGAAGCCTACTTCTGTCAACTCATCAAACTCATTCTCCGTCCACTTTTGTTCCCTTGCTGGCGAGGAGCTATGATCCTTTGGAGGAGAAGAAGTGCTCTGTTTTTTGGAATTTTCAGCTTTTCTGCTCTGATTTCTCTCCATCTTTGTGATTTTATCTGACTTTGGTCTTTGATGTTGGTAACCTACAGATGGGGTTTTGGTGTGGATGTCCTTTTTATTGATGTTGATGCTATTCCTTTCTGTTTGTTAGTTTTCCTTCTAATAGTTAGACCTTTCAGTTGCAGGTCTGTTGGAGTTTGCTGGAGGTCCACTCCAGATCCTGTTTGCCTGGGTATCACCAGCAGAGGCTGCAGAACAGCAAATATTGCTGCCTGATCTTTCCTCTGGAAGCTTCATCCAAGAGGGGCACCTGCCTGTTGAGGCATCTGTCAGCCCCTACTGGGAGGTATTTCCCAGTCAGGCTACACAGGGGTCAGGGACCCACTTGAGGAGGCAGTCTGTCCATTCTCAGAGCTCAAATGCCATGTTGAGAGAAACACTGCTCTCTTCAGAGCTGTAAGACAGGGACGTTTAAGTCTGCAGAAGCTGTCTGCTGTCTTTTGTTCTACTATGCCCTGCCCCCAGAGGTAGAATCTATAGGGGCAGTAGGGCTTGCTGAGCTGTGGTGGGATCTGCCCAGTTCATGCTTCTCAGCCTTTTTGTTTACACTGTGAGCTACTCAAGCCTCAGCAGTGGTGGATGCCCTTACCCCCATCAAGCTGCAGTGTCGCAGGTCAATCTCAGACTGCTGTGCTAGCAGTGAGCAAGGGACCCAGTGGGCATGGGACCCACTGAGCCAGGCATGGTAGGGTATCTCCTGGTCTGCTAGTTGCTAAAACTGTGGGAAAAGTGCAGTATTTGGTCAGGAGTGTACTGTTTCTCCAGGTACAGTCTGCCACAGCTTCCCTTGGCTAGGAAAGGAAAATCACCTGACCCCTTGCAGTTCCCGGGTGAGATGATGCCCTACTCTGCTTCAGCTTGCCCTCTGTGGGCTGCACCCACTGTCCAACCAGTCCCAATGGGATGAACTAGGTACCTCAGTTGGAAATGCAAAAATCACCCACCTTCTGTGTTGATCTTGCTGGGAGCTGCAGACTGGAGCTGTTCCTATTCAGCCATCTTGGAAGCGACCCCAACAATGCTATTTTCAAAGGTGTTGTGGGGAAAATGTGTTTGCAGGAGGAGTGTCCTTAGGGAGAAGATAGCAAAGTTACCTATAGGAAATCCTGCTCTTTTGTTTGGAAACGCCATTCTCTTCCATATGCAGATTTTATCCTATAGGAGCTGTTATCACGTGGAGGAGTCTATGGTCTCTGTCATAATATATGAGGCGGTCTTCACTGAGGCCAGAGAATATCAATAATATGAACAAGTAGGTTTAGAATTTGTGATCATGAACCTGATTTGAAAGAATGTAAATTTTTGTGTTTCTGAGCTCAATTTTAGGACATCTTTTCTAGTTAATGAAGAAAAAACTTGACCTTGTGAGAGACAAAAACTGACAATGACAGACAATATGAAAATAGAGCTTCAACACACAATCTGAAGCGTTCTTCCCAGGAAACTACCGTCCAGTCTATAATAAACAGCCCAGAAAACCAGCTTGTTGTAAGTCACACTTGCAAGTGGCCAGATTACTATGTCTAGTAACAATCCAAGAAGCTAAACAATCACTTCAGTAATAATCTGTCCAAAATAGCCAGGACTTGATCAATAACTGGCAGCTTCCTTAACTTTTGTCTCTGCTTCCAATTTAGTACTAACCAGAGGAAGCTGGATGCACCCCCCTTCCAATTACATAGGACACTCCTTCTAGTCAGTCACCTCCAGCTTCCCCGGACCAGCAGCCTCCACTCAGAGCACATTCGAAGTCTTGGCTTTTTCCTCGATTAAGTTTTCCCACTCATCTGCCTGCCTTTCAGTCTCTGCCAAAACACAGTGATGGTGGTTGACTCCTTGCTATAGCAAGCTCTGTATAAATAGCCTTTGTTTTTTCTATTTGGTTGGTCTTTGCTCATTTTCACACTTGCACACTCAATATAACACTGATTTATGATATAACACTGGGCTTTCTACCTGTAACCAAGTACCCCTACTTTTCTAAGAGAAAGAGAATAAGTTATTTTGTATATTTTTTTCTTCTTTTATCTTTCCTCCTTTTTCCCTATACCCCACTTCCTACTTAGCTCTTTAGAGATGCAATTATAACCTTTTACCTTTCCTTCACCAGGGATACAGGGCAAGCTTATCTAACTATGTGCTTAGGAGCTCCAGAGCAGAAACCTCTTCTGCCAGGAGATTGCCTTGAAAGACAACAGTCAATTTACAACCCGAAGTATGCCCGCTACAAAACTCTCTCCCACCTGCAGAGCACCTTGGGGCAGCAACCACTTTACAACCTAGTTCTGCTGGTAAAGGTGCCAGCTCGACCACCCAGTAGATAAGGCACTGAAACGAGTCACATAGACCCCTTCCTTCTTGCCCCCTATCCTGCATGTCATTCATGCCAAGTCCCCCCTTTAAAAACCCCTGCTTTCTGCCCCAGCAGGGAAGCAGTACCCTTAAGGTAGGAAGCCTGTACTTCTTCCTCTAAGTGAGCTATGGCATAAAAAGTCGCTTTCTTTATATCAGATCCCGCTCTTGTTAATTGGACTCTGCAAGCGGTGAGCTACTGACCCTGCAATTTGGCTATATATATGGTGTCACACACAGAGCTCTCTCCTTCCCTTGTGCTTTCATCTTTCCCCTGGGGTGGCAGAGTTCACAGAGGCTTCCATTACTATCTTGGTTTCCAGGATAGGTGTCTGGTCCGAGTACCATTCTCTTTCTCAAAATATGGCCTCTGCTCAAGGTATTCATGCTGTAGCCTTTGGGTATTGGCCTTTTATTCTTTTTGCATCTATGCCTGAAGTGTCCCAATATCCCACAGTGGGCTTCAGTTATCAGCATCTGTGTTCTGTACTCCCCTTGCTCCAACCAGGCCCTTTGGATCCACCAGCCCTCTAAGTACTCCTGTGCCCCATAGAGGCTTGTGGGACTCCTAACATCTTTCTGCTCACCTTACTGGTGTGCAAGGGACTCTGGAAGGCTGTCCTGAGGCCCATGTATCTGTATGGATATTTGTTTTGATTCCTTGCTTCACAGAACTTTGAATCACACCTCTCTGTTCACAGCTTCATCTCCACATGGTAGAACCAGAAACTCTTGTTCCCAGTCTTCTTTGCCACGAGGACACTGATACGTGGCTCGGACTCTGCAAATCTCACATGTGGCTTTAAACTTGGAGAGCACTGATGTGAAGAAGGCAGTACGGTGTGAAGTAATGAAAGTGAGGGTGATGGTGAAAGATCAGCTTGCAGAGGAACCCTTTGAAAGGCAAACTGTTTGAAAGACAAATCTTTGAAAGGTAGTGTCTGGCAGAGGGTGTGCACAGTGAGCTCAGGTGTCTGTGCCCAGAGGCAGTGGCTACAGGGTCTCTCTTGAACACAGCTATGAGAAGTAGCAAGTGACCCAAACACAAGGCTACAGGGCTGGGGCAAGAGATAACAAATAGCAACCAGAACTGATTTGGAGAATGGCTGTGCTTTCCCCAGATTCCCAGAAATCCCCACTGGTCATCTTTTACAGGCACACAGGGTGGGGCAGAGGGGACTCTGCTATTTGAGATTATAGTACAGGATGGCAACTCCTGGATCTGAAGAACTTGAAGACAGTCAGGTTCCAGAACCCACTAACATGAAGGGCTTGCTGCACAGCAGGCCTCATTCTAAGTTTGGAATGTTCTTTAGCTCATTTAATCTTCTTGACAGCCCTCAGAAGTAGTATCATACTCTCATTGTACAGATTTAAAAATTGAGGCTTGGGCCACACAGTTGGTAAGCTGTGGAATCATGACACAGAAAGGGAGGAAAGGTGAGGAGAGAGAGCTATCTAAAGTGCCTGCCATTTGTTTCAATTAATAATATAGTTTTTCGGTTAAGAATCTCTCACTTTGATACAAAACAATTACAAAAAAGAGAAATATGTTAATGAATGATATGGTTTGGCTGTGTCACCACCCAAATCTTATCTTGTAGTTCCCATAATCCCCACATGTTGTGGGTGGGACCAGGTGAAGATAATTGAATCATGGGGGTGGTTTTCCCATCCTGTTCTTGTGATAGTGAGTTCTCATGTGATCTGATGGTTTTAGAAGGGGCTTCCCCCTTTACTGGGCACTCATTTCCCTTTCCTGCTGCCATTTGAAGAAGGACGAGTTTGCTTCCTTTTCCACCATGATTATAAGTTTCCTGAGGCCTCCCCAGCTCTGCGGAACTGTGAGTCAATTAAACCTCTTTCCTTTATAAATCACCCAGTCTTGGGTATGTCCTTACAGCAGTGTGAGAATGGACTAATACAATTAAATAAAGACTCTAATATGATTGCAAGGTTGATATGCCCTTACCTGAAAAAAGAAAAGGGTAAGTGAGAATGGGGGCTTCCTTCCATTAGTCTGTGGCCACAAAAGAACACATGGTTCCCCCAAAAGCTATTTGTTTTTCCAGTTCTAAGGACTAGTGATTATAAAGGTATGTTCACAGCTGCTCATAAGCAACTCTCAGAGCTACACCTTGTCCTTGCTATTGTCAGCACTGTTTCAGTCGGGAGGCAGGATGGCTTTTAGTTCTGCTGACAGGGTCATTTGACTTGGCTGACTCTTGCTGCTCTTCAGGTTTCTTTATCCTCTCAGGCATCAGCCTGTGCCAACTACAGACCACATAGAAGTAGGAGGCAGGCTTTGGTTTGTAGCAAGTGCTTTTCTTGATTCAAAAAGTTGCTGTTTTAGAGCAGTGGTTCGCAAAGTGCAACCCGCAGAGCAGCAGCATCAAAATCACCCAGAAACATATTGGATATGCAAAGTTTCAGGAACATCCCAGAATTACTGACTCAGAAACAGTGAGGGTGAGGCCCAGCAATCTGTGTTTGAACACATTTCCAGGTGATGCTGATGCTTGTCTGAGTTTGAGGATCACTGATTTAGAGTCAACATTAAATAATCCCTAGATGTTTTTTGGAAAAAAAAAAACGACAGTTTTATTGAGATATAATTCCTATACCATAGAAATCACTCATTTCTAAGTTCTCCACTGTGGCCATTAGCAGAAGCGGCCCCATGGGTGCGGAAGGCTGGCATCCAGCTGCTCCACAGCTCTGAGGGCTGGTTCCAGTGCTCAGGTATGGATAGCATGCTTGTGACCTGTGTGGGCACAGTGATTCCAGCAGTTCCCGATAAGTTGTAGCACCAAATGTTTGATTCAAATAGTTCAATAAGGTTGCCCCTAAGCCCCCTTTACTGTAGGAGGTCAACAAGGGGATTTGAAGCTTATGGGATGGGGACATGCACAGGTAGACAGGGAATTCTGAACTAAGACACATACATATGAGAGGGATGTCAGGTATCAGGAAAAAAACACTCAGATAACTTTCCTCCCAACACTGCACGGCTGCCACAGGATCAGGTGAATAGTTTCTCTCCACAGGTTGAGATGATCTCACTGAGGGGGCCACAGAGTACCTCTTTCTCTAAGTGGATAAAATATTTATTTGTAAGCAACAGATGATAAGGGGTGCCTCCTGGAATTTATTGTTTATGAACATGAAACTCAGTTCAATGTCTCTGCATTTTGGAGATTTATGGTCTTAGAAGCACTAATGCAGAAGTGAAAAACATTAAATGAACAAATTTATAATCGTATTTTAAAAAATGCTTTTTATTTGCTCATAAATAGATAGTAAAGAATTCTATATCCTTATGAGGTATGAGCATATAGACCATTATTTTAAAAATTACTTAGTATCTTGAAAGTACAGACATGTTTTCAAATGGCTTGGCTCTTTAATAATTTCAAAGACTATTTTCTTACTCCTTTGAACTTTGTTGGGTGGCTTTAATCAGGACTATCATTTCAGAGTTTCCAAAGAGCTTCAATAGGGATTCAAGTTTTACTAAAAGAGTGCCAGGTACCACCTAATATTTTGGAGATGATATCTGATTTTTTATTTTTTCTAATTTCCCCAAATTTTAATTTGTCTTGCTCAAACAGTTTGGAGTTTCGAACAAATGGAGAAAAAACATGACTCATAGTGAATTCACGGACAGGGGCCAGCACCTAACACTGTCTCCATTTCCTCTCTAGAACTTTCATCCCTCATCTCAGCAGTGCTGTTTGCCAGCCAGTCTTGCTTAGGGGATTAACATGAGAACATCAGGAAACGAAGGATTCCATCTTGTCAGACAGAGAAACAAAGTGGTTTCTTTCTCAAACCAGATTTCCTATTGGGAAGCAAGATTCCCACAGCTCTGGCAGGAGTCCTTCCCAGATAATGCGTGGTGTCAGATCTTATTTCTTAGCAGGAATGCAAACAGCACATTCACCCCAGTTTGCTTTCTGTTTTCAGTGAATTTCTTTCTCTAGCTGGATTAAGATCTTCGGTTACATCAGATCTCCAGCTGGCAGAGGCCCAGACCTAATTTTTCAAAGAGAACATTGTCATGGAAGATATTTTAAAAAGTGGATGTAATTTTGCCTGTAGCAGCTGTGGGAGGTGAGCCACCAAGTGACACTGAGCCGCAGGGAAATAATCTTTATCAAATCCACTTTTTCTTCTCTGGAGAAGCATTCTTCAGCATGTCAAACAGTTGTTTTGGACTACAAGCCAAATACATCCTGGAAACCTCTGGGTTACATAGCTCAGGAAAAGGAAACATTTAAAACGGCAAGATCTGTCAGACAACAAAATGATCCTGCCTCTAACAGTAAGGGCTAGATTTCCAGTAGCAATAGGGCACCCTCTACCTGGACCCCTGTGAGCAATGGGATGGACTGGCAAAAGCAGTGGTCTTATGCACCAGCAGTTCCCGATAAGTTGTAGCACCAAGTGTTTGACTCAAATAGTTCAATAAGGTTGCCCCTAAGATCCCTTTACTGTAGGAGGTCAATAAGGGGATTAGAAGCTTATGGGATGGGGGCATGCATGTACCTTACAGGTAGAAATTAAGCAGTGTTTAATTCAACGGTCCAAGGAATAGTTCATTCTTGAGCCTTGTCAGAGGCAGGAATTAGGAGCTTCTGGAGACAGAGCAGGGCAATGAGCATGCGAGCTCACTGCAGGACACTGGTGAGGTGGGAGGTCCCTGCGAACTCCTCTGCCTTCTATTAGCTGCATGGTCTTGGGCAAGATACTCGGCTGGTAACAAGCCTAAAAGCAGTGAAAATCACTTGGTTACATGAGAAGAAAATGAGATAAAATATAGAACCACCTTGGAACAGTCATGGAGCCCTGAAAAGATAGGTACTCTCTCCCCTCCCAGCCCTTGTTAATTCTTGTCTGATCCAAAGACCTTCACCCCATGCTGGACTTACTAAGCAGGACTCTCTTGCCTTCTAGAGACATAAATTAACTTAAATTAACCTAAGCAAAAAATGATTACTTGAAATGTCTGAGAAAGAGGAGATTGGGAATGAGAAGATCGACTATTAGAGTGAGGTCGTCTTCTCTCCCTCCTTCTCTCTCTCCCTTGGCTTTCTCTGTCTGCTGATGTGTTATTTTTTTTCTCTCCTTCCATAGATTTTCATTCTCCATAAATGGGGAACATGTTTCTCAGAGTCCAGACCCACATTCTCCAAAGATGCCACATGCATGGAACAGTGTTCACATGAACTTTACATAAAAGTCCCATGGATTGCACACTCTGGTGACTTTCATTCAAAATTAAGATAAATAAAAATAAAAGTAAATTTAACAAAAGTCCTGCAGAACATTGTTGTTGGTCTGATTGGGATATATGCTCTCTCCTATCCAAGGGGGCAGGGCAAGGTCTTTTAGAAAAAGAAGGAAGTTAGTTCCAAGTCTTTGCTATTGTGAGTAGTGAGTGCTGCAATGCACATGTACCCTAGAACTTAAAGTAAAATTAAAAAATATACATATGTTAAAAAAAAAAAAAAGAAAAAGAAGGAAGATGGTTGGGCAGTGGAAATGGTAGCTATTAAACCCAAACAACAGGATTTACCTGTGGGGATGAGGTGCGAGGAGTCTCCCATCACCAGTCAGCACCCGCCTGTGACAGTGAACTGAGGGACCACCATCACCAGTGCCCACCTGTGAGAGTGAACTGAGGGAGCGCCATCACCAGTGCCCATCTGTGAGAGTGAACTGAGGGACCCCCATCACCAGTACTCACCTGTGAGGATGAATTGAGGGACCCCCATCACCAGTATCCACCTGAGAGGAAGCTGAGGACCCCCCATCACTAGTCAACGCCCACCTGTGAGGATGAGCTGAGGACCCCCCTATCACCAGTCAGCGCCCATCTGTGAGGATGAATTGAGGGACCCTCCATCACCAGTCAGCACCCACCTGTGAGGGTGAACTGAGGGTCCTCCAGCACCAGCCAATGTTTGTGATGAAGAGGTCCATCAGTGCCTGCCTGTGAAGACAACCTGACAACTACCATCTGCTCGGGTTTCTCACAGGGTCTTCCTGACTGGAGGCCCAGGTGTCAACAACATCCCAGCTCCACAGCCACAGACAGCCTCCTCCATCGCCTGAGGCCTGTCAGGCCACTGACCTGCACCTTCCTCTTCTGTGGGATGTTAGGCTGGGGAGGGGGAGAGATTACCTCTCCACATTGGAGAGCACCCTCGTTTTTGTGCTCAGAAGTTACATCCCTACCACGTTTACTGACCCTCTCGTGGACTTCTAGAATCAAGCTAAAAGCCATGATTGCTGTTAGGGCAGTAGATGCAGTGCCTTTGACTGGCATGTAGGTGGCAGCAAGGGCACAGGCTGAGGCAGTGGAAACAGCGAATGCTGCAGGTTTGAGTGGGATGAGTACGGGGATTCAGGGGAGTGGGTCCAAGGCTTTTGTTACTTTTCCCTAAGTGGTAGGGTGAGCAGGTTGGCCCCACCCTGGCAAGAGTAGAACGTGAGGTCCCGAGCCCATGCAGAGGCTGTCAGTACGGTGGCCTTGGTGGGGAATGAGGAGAAATGATGTCATTTCAATAGACCAAGTAAACTAAAGCTTTAGGTTTGCTGACCCCGACCTGGCCTCTCTCGGAGTAAGCCCCTGGCTCCTATTTGGCTGTTTTAGGAAGATGGGACATTTGGGAACAGCTGTAACTATTGGGAGAAGATAGGGGTTGTAGAAGAATCCAAAGCATTCCTGATTTGTCAGACCTGATAATTTAGGCCATTTTTAATCCAGAGGCAAAGTGTAACCACAAAAGGGCCCTGTGAGAATGAGTGAGAGATTTGGGCAGAAATGTCCCAGGGGCAGCCCAGTCCTTCTCTGGGAGAACTTGAATCCAGGGTCAAGCACTTTGGGAATTCCATGATGATACTCCTGGGAAGAGCCACCCACAAAAGTTAAAAGGGAAGAAGTAAATAGTCCTCGAAGTTATTAAGGAGTTAAGACATCTTAAAGGTTTTTGGTGCTTTCAAAATACTATAATTTTAGAAGTGATTAAAAAATGGTCCATATTCTAAGTATCCTCTATTATAATGAGCAAATAAAAAAGCATTAAAAACCCAGTTATGAATCTGTTTATTTAATATCCTTGACTTGCACAATGTTCTCTAAGATCTTAAATCTCCAAAATACAGAGCCATGTTAAGTTTCACATCCATAATCAGAATTCCAGGGAGGCACCCCTTATCCTCTGTTGCTTAGAAAGAAATCTTCTGTTCAGTTCCGTGGTGTCAATCCTCACACTGTCAACCTGCATCTAATCCCTTGGTTTGTGGTCTTTGCCCTGCTCCTCTGGATGAAGTGGGGTAAGTTTTACTTGCAGCAGTTTTCTAGGGCTGCTGTTACAAAGGACCACAAACTGGGTGGCTTAAACAACAGGCATGTGTTGTCTCACAGTTGGAGGCTAGAAATCCAAAATTGATGTGTGGGCGGGGTTTGTTCTTCTAGTGCTGTGAGGGAGAATCTTCTCCACACCTCTCTCCTAACTTCTGAGTTTGCTAACCATCTTGTGACATTCCTTGGTTTGTGAAACCATCAACAGGATCTCTGCCTTTATCTTCACATGGATTCTCCTTGTGTGTCTGTAGCCAAACTCTCCTCTTTTATAAGAACACTGGTCATATTGGATAAGGGGCCCAACCTATTCCAGTATGATCTCGTCTTAACTAATTACAATTGCAATGACCTTATTTCCAAATAAGGTACCCGTAGAAAGAAATAAGAATAAGAATGGAATGGAGATTATGAAGAAGCACTTTGAAATCTATAATAATGGCACTTAAGAATCACAGTACAACTAAAGTGACTCATTACTATAATACCTTATGATAATTTTGTTTGCTTTTAAGAAATTTTAAGTATTTAAGAGAATGTGACATACCTGACTTTCAAAGAGTTTAAGTTTTCAAAAAGTTTTTAGATGCTTTGAGATACGTTATTTATTACAGTCATATGCTTTGATGTAGTTTTGATATAAACAGTATGAGCATATTTAGAAGAATGTCAATTTTAAAATGAGAAATTGAATATTAGAAAAATGGTAGTAAGTGTTTTTCATCATAAAGCCCTGCAGATATTGATAAATGCTAAGAGGAAGCCACAGCAGAAATCCTGATGGGAAATATCCCTAAATCCTTAAATTTCCTGCCATTTTCCCAAGTATCTCAGTAAAAACAAGAGCCTCCATGTGGAATACTGTGTTCTAGGCTAAGCACGACAGGAGATGGGCCCCGGAGGGTAGGTAGTGAACTCTCAATGTTAAGCTAAGGTCAATTTTCAACCATCTTTAACGTGCAGAATTTTTGTGCAGCTAATATCTCACATATGAATTCAATCTATAAATCAGATGAAATCTGTTATTCTCCACTGTTATTGGGGCAGTGTTTCTTTGCATCATTCTTGTACCACTCATCTCAGAATCACCTGGAGGTAATGGTTGAAAAAGTAGATTCAGGCCGGGTGTGGTGGCTCACGCCTGTAATCCCAGCACTTTGGGAGGCCAAGGCAGGTGGATTGCTTGAGGCCAGGAGTGTGAGACCAGCCTGGCCAACATGGTGAAATCCAGTCTCTACTAAAAACACAAAAATTAGCTGGGTATGGTGGTGCATATCTGTAATCTCAGCTTCTTGGGAAGCTGAGGCATGAGAATTGCTTGAACCCAGGAGGTGCAGGTTGCAGTGAGTCAAGATTGCATCACTGAACTCCAGCCTGGGAAACAGAACAAGACTCTGTCTCAAAAAAAAAAAAAAAAAAAAAGAAAGAAAAAATGGAAATTCACAGACCTACGTTTAGGCTCCCTGATTGAAAAGTTTGGCACTGGGGCCCAGGGATCTGCATTTTAACAAACTTTTCAGGCTATATCATATATACACTTAAGCTTGAGAAATGCCTCGCTAGTTTTCTATATGTCTGGCACAAATTTGCTGTAGCCCATGTTAGACTAAGAACTTGGGGTTCAAATCCTGCTTTCTCCACCTACTAGCTCCTTGCCTGGGGCACAGGACTAATCTCACTGCACTACAGTTTCACTACCTCAATGTTGTTAACAGAGTTCAATTAAACAATGCACATACAACCCTGAGCACAGATCCCGGCAATGCTGAGTGCCTACCAGGTGTTTATCAATATTAGTGTTGCCACTATTATCCCACTGCTATTCCTATAATGACTTCTTCCAGGTTGACTTATCGAAGATTGCTCAGGAGAATTAAAAATCATTGCTAAGTAAATGAACCCCTGCTTCTATTACCCCTGGAAGTCACTCCTTGTCCTTGGGAAACTGATCGCAAATCAGTTTGGATACTTACCTTTGTCTCTTTTATTCTGGGACTCACATTTTAACCACAGATGTTTTCTTTGACCACAACACCTCTTTCCTAATTGGGTTTTGGTTGTTCCAGTTGTTCCATCCCAGCGTTTCTCAAACACTAAAGTGCACAGGAATCACCTAGGATCATATTGAAATGCAGAGGTGGGGTTGAGACGCTGTATTTCCAAGAAGCTCACAGGGGATGCCTTTGTTGCTAGCCCAGGGAGCATACTCAGAGAAACAAGGCTCAAGACAATTGTGTGTCTCTGTGTGGATCTCCTTGGATCTCCCGCGATAAGTGCTGCTCCTGTCACGTGGCCTGTGTCTTCGTTTAGGTTACCCACGAGGCCTTCCAGCCTGCCCTCTGTCTCAGGGGCTCTGAAGAGTGACATCCTAGGCAGGTGACGCTGACTCTCCTCCTGGGACTCTTCAACTTCAATTTTTTGCATGCCTTCTACACCATTTTCTGAAGAATGGGGATTTTACTTTGTTTGCATAGATATTATCATTTTAATTTTATTTTTATAATTATTGCATAATAATTATGAATAATTATATCTTCTCCAGGAGATCTGGAGAGATATGTGAACTTATCACTGCCTTCCCCTTGAGCATTACATAAACTTAAATAATGTTCTTTATTTTTACAGTGACTGAAGGCTACTTACTAACTTCTGAAACTTAGAAGAAAAGCAAATGAAAATTTTTCTGAGTATATTATAAAATTGCTATTGGCTTTTTGGTCTAGGCTTTTTGTCCAAAAAGAAAATTACAATATGAGTTGTTTAAAATAAAAATATAAATCTCTTAACAGCGCTTGCTTCTCCCTTTTGTTTTGTCTGTAAATCTGGTTTCCACAGGGTGAAATATCAAACTCTGCCACACAGGGGAAGCATCGCTCCTTCTACACTCAACTAGAAAGGCCACATTTTGAGGTTTTGGTTGAATTTCAAAACCTTGAAGTTAGAATTGAAAACAATAGAAATTATCTCGCTAGTGGGAAACCTCTCCTGCTGGCTGAAATGTCACAGGTGTGATATTCTAACTTAAAATTTAATTTAAAGAATTGTATCTTGAATCAACTCTCTTAAGAGAAGCAGCTCATCTCTGTCTGTATTTGGGTCTAGACCTAATGAGCCTTAAAGGGGGCTGTTAAGAGGATGAAGATGGTGTAGGTGAGCAGGGCATTGTTTAACTTAATTCCAATACAAGATGTTATGAAGACGATGGTTTCCAGCAAAAACAGGCAGGAAAAGAAGTCTGGGGGAACAAGAAGCCTTTGAGGAAAGAAAACTGATTTGGAGGAATGATGTGTCCAGAGAGCTCCAGCAGAAGGCTATCTTGAAGGATCACTTCTTTCAAAATATTCACGTTGAAGAATCATTTTGGAAACTATTTGGATAAGGTTTGAGCTGATACCTAAAATACCAGCTGCTCCAGAATGTGATAAGATTTTTATTTTTAAACTTTTACTTGGTTACTTTGAGGTTAGCCTGCAAAGGCAGGCAGCTTTGAACAGGCTTCTATAAACTGCAGTTTGTTTCTCTGCAAACTGAAAAAAATTCTTACTAATCTGTGTTCGCTGGTGGAAAGTTAGGCAAAAGGGTGATGACTTGAGATTCCATAAAACACATGTGCAGTTCCTGTCATCTAGCTGTGACCTCAAGTCATAAGGAATGGCTAATTTCTGAAGAAGAAACAAGCTCTTGTTGCATTCCATCCCCTTCCTTCTTTAAGGTGAGCAGGTTGAACACCAAGGAAGGCTTTTTAGAGCAGATCCTGGGTACTGAATGGCAAAGGAGGTCCCTTCTCTGTGGGTTTATATAGATCCCCAAGAAAGAGTCAAGGAAACGGATGCTCCTCTAGAGCTGCCAGAAACACGACCCTGATGACACACCTTGGTTGTAGCCCGGCGATACTTATCAGACTATGGAACTATGGAATATGAGATAATAAATATGTGTTGTTTAAGCCATAAAGTGTGCAGTGATTTACTACAGCAGCAATAGGAATGAACACAAGGGGTTTATCTGAGAGACATACAAAAGGTGGAGGTGGGAGAAAAACCACTTAGAGGCTCTTGCAGTTTCCTGCATCAGAATTAATGAGCTTTCACATTAGGAGAGCGGCTGGTGGGCAGAGGGAAGAGACATTTGGGAGGCAGTTTCTAGAAGCAAAGGAGCCATGATTGTAAAATTCCCAGGATGGGTGCAGGTAACTGAAGCAGGGAAGGAAGGAGCAAGAGCAGGTTTGAGGGAGAAGAAGGGGAGCTGAGCTTCTGGCACGTTACGATGGAGACACCCTGGGATGTCCAAGCAGAGCGAGCCACCAAGTCAGTTGTGAAAGGGGTTAAGAGCTCCAAAGAGAACTGAAGGCTGAAACAACACAACTGGAGTTCCGGGGAGCCTTTGTGACTGGAATCAGAGAGGTCCCTCAGAGAAATGCTAAGGTCAGGAAGAGGACAGCACAGTGCTTGGGCTGAACCATACAAGGTGGCCATGGAAACAAAGACCAAGGCAAAATAAAACAAATAGAAAAAGAGAGTGGAGATAAGAGGGGACTCTGGAGAGCTTGGTGTCATGGGATCCAAGAAAGGAGGGAAAGATCAATCGTGTCAAACGTGGTAGAAAGGACAAGTAGAATGGCGGCCGCCAGAGAGAGGGTGCGGGAGCGGCCTCTGGTGCTGACCTGGAGTCCAGGTAAGAGGAAGCCTGCCCTGCACCTCCGTCTCTGTTATCAGTGGTTGTCCGGGTTGAGGCAGTGGCGCTCAGCCCTTTGTTTCCTGTGAAATGAGACACGGTCTTAGCTTCCTATTGCTACTCTAACAAATTACCATAAACTGGGTGGTTGAAAACAACCCAAATGTATTCTCTCACAGTTCTAGAGGCCAGAAACCTGAAATCAAGGTGTGTGCAGGGCCATGCCCATCTGGAGGCTGGCGGGGAGGATTCCTTGCGGTTTGTTTGTATCAGCATCTGTAGGCCGCACCTCCCCGGGCTTGTGTCTGTATCACTCCAGTCCCTGACTCCACGGGCACATTGCCTCCTGTTCTTTTCTTTGTGTCATCTTCCTCTGCCTCCTCTTATAAGGACACCTATGATTGGATTCAGGGTCCACCCTGATCACCCAGGATAAACTCCTCCTTGAAAAAGCCTTAGCTTAATCACAATTTTTTTGCCATATAAGGTTAATATTCACTCTTTTACCATATACAGTAAATATTCACAGGTTGTGGGGATCAGAACATGGACATGCATTTTTGGGGACCACCGTTTAACCCACTAGCATGGGTTGGCAGACACTCAGACCAAATTGTATCACCACCATCCCTTTCAGCATGGACATTTTATGATTCACCAACAGACTGACAACATGGGAAACGAGTATTTAGGATAAATCCAAAATAATTGAGAGAATAAATGAGTTGTTATTTTCAACAAGAAGAATAGCTTACATCTGTGTTGCATTTACTTTTATTTTTATTTTACCCACAGAGATGGAGTCTCAATATGTTTCTAAGGCTGGACTGAAACTCCTGGATCAAGCAGTCCTTCCTCCTCGGTCTCCTGCATGGCTGGGTCTACAAGTGCTGTGCCATAGCATCCAGCTGTGTTGAATTTGTTTTTCTAAAGACTGTCCCATGCCTTATTGTAGTTGTATGTCCCTGACCCCATGCTTTGAGGCATACAGTGACGTCCTTTGGTGAACTATAATGCTTTTTTTTTTTTTTAACTTACTCACCTGAATTGTCTTACCTTTCTAACACTGGGTTTGCAATTGTGACAAATTCTTTGCAGAGTGAAATTTGAAGACCATCAATGTGATAAAGGAAAATTTTTGATTTTAGAATATTAAGATATTTCAGTTAATTACTTTAAAGTCCATTAAGCACAGTCTGGGAAGATGCTGATGGGTAGGAAGGGGAAGGTCTTATACGAAGAAAATATTTTAATAAATGGATAATTTATGAGTATATTCAGTGTTCAGGAACAAAATTTACATATAAAGTGGTTTTCTAAATTGCCCTAAAATAGTTTCAAGACTTAAGCATTTTCCTTGCTTACAGTTTTAGATTGCTGTGTAAGCTGTTCATTTCTCAGACAGCACAAAGGTATACTTTAGCCCCTTTAGCCAGAGTTATTTTAAATTCTGATTTAGAGGCATCTTAAAAACAAATGAGATTCTCTGCCATATTTAAAAGAAACCAAGTTGAATTTTATGTGGATTTTGTGCCAAATAAGACAGGACAACCCCTTCCTCACTGTAACCACCCTTCCCTACTTTGGCTGCATGGGGAGAAATATTTTCTATTTTCCTCTCATCTGTTTTAGTCTCTCTACCTTTCTTGTTGCTCAGATTATGTATTTCTCAAAGACTAGGGATATGAAAAAAAAATCCAAACATTTAAAGTCTCCAATCACCTTGTAGCACACCATGGTTAATAAGTGTTTGTTTATGAAATGCAGGAACAGCATAAACTTTCCACTAGCATTTCTGACAATTTTCCAATAGTCTCTATTTTAGAAACCAGATATTCCTATCCATTGTGTTCCCAATATTTGGGATCTCTTCCCTACTCTGTAGGAAATGGGAAGGCAAAACCTGAGAGTCTCTAGCCCAAAGAGCTAAGAAGGAGACTGAAATCCCTTAATAAAAGTGGAATATTGGAAAACCAAAACAAAGCAAAAACTCTGCTTAATTTTGTCAATATAAATTGAAATTAACTAAACATTCCTTTTAAAGAAAGGCCATTTTCAGGAAAACTTAGAAACAAGGTCTATCTGCAAAGGATTTCTGCCAAAATAAAGGAAGGGGCCAGTGAACTGAGAAAGCGCATTGAGAGCAGTCAATGCTTGTTGCAGAGGTGATGATTTCTGCCCCCATAACAAGAATATAATATTGAGCATAAATATACCAACAAAGAGTCCTTGATCAAGCGCAAGTCAGACTCTTCTGAGCTCTCTTTCTGACTAGGCCAAACCTTGGGCTCCTGTGTACTTCCTTGAAGGGTTTAGTTCTAGCAAGAATACTGTTAGTGTAGCCAGAATTCTCTACCTGGATCATCTGATCACCCTTGATATCTGATGGGGTTTCTCACCCTCCACCATCCCCCAGGTGATGTTGGTACACCCTGGCCTCCCTTCAGCAAGAATCCAGTTAGGTCAGTTTAGCCAGAATCCCATCTTATCCCTATGTTTCCTCTTAGTAATTTTCCATTCACCGACCCTCATCTGTGCCTTGTCTGTAAATTCCCACTTTTCCTTACTGAGAGTTGGGCCCAATCTCTCCCCTAATAGCAACTCTGCTGTAATAGCCCCACTTTTAACAACTTCCTTATCATCTCTAACAGGTTTCTTTAACAGTACCTACCAATTCATTCTCCACATTGCCCAACATCTATTCATAGCAATACCCTATTTAAAAGTTCCAAACTCCTAGGTCTAGTTCACAAGGATGATCTGGGCCTGCTTACCTAGCCAGTGTCTTACAGCTCTCTCCCCAGCCCTCTCACACTCCACAACCCTGTCTCCTCCAAGTGTATCACAAGCCCTATTTCTGTTTTCTGGGCTCTGTCCTGTGTGTCTGTCACCCCCTTACCTCCCACCTTCAATCCCCCACCTTTCTCTGCTTCTCCTTTGCCCACCTCTTAGTGGTCACTAAGATGATTTCCCCTTTGGGAATGCATTCCCACTGCCTTTCAGTTGGCTGGCTAACTACTAGTTGTTCCTTCTTCTCCTCCTTCTCCCTCCTTCTCATCCTCCTCCTCCTTCTCCTCCTCCCTCCCTCTTCCTCCTCTTCTTCTCCTTCTTCTTCCTCTATCTCTTCTTCTTCCTTCCCTCCTCCTTCTCTGTCTTCTCTCAGCATAAGTGATGTTGCATCGTTTCTGGTACCTTCTCTGAATAGCACCTCCTCCCTCAGTGTTTAATTGCCCCTTCCTTTGTGTGCAATAGCACCTTCTTATGTAAGACCTATCACCACCCATGATTTCTTTTTCTGCCTAAAGTACATTTCATTTATTTAATTTTTCTGCCAATCTCATTTTACTAATCTTCTTGAGGACACAAGCTATTATACTTAATACTGCTCAATAAATATTTGTTGAATAAGAGAATGAAGGATATTTTGAGGCTTGACAATGTGGTTTTGATGAGTTAGAAAGTGCATAATACTCGTTTCTAATAAAGAAATAGCTTTCTTAATGAGTGTCATCAGTATGATTTCATGGCATCCTTTGGTGAACTGCATGCTTTTTTCTTACTCACCTGACAGAAATAACAGGTATTAACAGTTGAGTAGATAAGATTTATTTTCTCAAAGCTGGAGAGCTGTCCTCAACCTTCTGAAAATACATTATATAGGCTAAGTCTATTCTTCTGTGTTTTTTAAAGTGTTTCAAAATTTCATTAATAATATCTTTAGATTTGGATTTAAACCCCCCCACCCCGACTCAATTTCTTCTATGTTCAAGGATTTATGTCATTTTAGCTTTTCTTTTTTTTAAATTTTTTAAAATTATACTTTAAGTTCTGGGATATGTGTACAGAACATGCACGGTTGCAGCATAGGTATACACATGCCATGGTGCTTTGCTGCACCCACCAACCCCTCATCTACATTAGGTATTTCTCCGAATGCTATCCCTCCCCTAGCCCCCCACTCCCTAACAGGCCCCAGTATGTGATATTCCTCTCCCTGTGTCCATGTGTTCTCATTGTTCCACTCCCACTTGAAAGTGAGAACACGTGGTGTTAGGTTTTCTGTTCCTGTGTTAGTTTGCTGAGAATGATGCTTTCCAGCTTCATCCATGTTCCTGCAAAGGACATGAACTCATCATTTTTTATGGCTGCATAGTATTCCATGGTATATATGTGCCACATTTTCTTTATCCAGTCCATCACTGATGGGCATTTGAGTTGGTTCCAAGTCTTTGCTATTGTGAACAGTGCTGCAATAAACATACATGTGCATGTGTCTTTATAGTAGCATGATTTACAATCCTTTGGGTATATACCCAGTAATGAGATTGCTGGGTCAAATGGTATTTCTGGTTCTAGATGATTGAGGAATTGCCACACTGTCTTCCACAATGGATGAACTAATTTACATGCCCACCAACAGTGTAAAAGTGTTCCTATTTCTCCACATCCTCTCCAACATCTGTTGTTTCCTGACTTTTTAATGATTGCCATTCTAACTGGCATGAGATTGTAGCTCATTGTGGTTTTGATTTGCATTTCTCTAATGACCAGTGATGATGAGCTTGTTTTCATATGTTCTTGGCTGCATGAATGTCTTTTTTTGAGAAATGTCTGTTCATACCCTTCGCCATTTTAGCTTTTCTATTTCTAAACTAATGATTAGTTTTTCAAGCCCTTAAATCTCAGGCCCTGGTGATTCTTATTAAAATATTATACATAAAAGCAATGTTCTAAAAAAAAAGACCTAAATCACATTTACTCAGCAATTAGCTTCAGAGAAAAAAGAGAATACACAAGTATAATTTGCCACTTATGAATATAAGAATGGTTCTTATTGAAGACAACAGACTTTAATGCCTATTTATTCAATAAGCAAATAGTATAATTGAGAACAGAATGTCAATTGTTCAAGTTGACTGAGAGATCTCCTTATAATGAACTTGAACTAGATGCCATTGTTTAGTGGCAATCTTTATAATGCATATTTTCTTCAGGAACACATGCTAAATTTAACTTCCCATTCCCAAGTTTCTCATGGTAGTAATAAGCCACATAAAGCAAAGCTTAACCCCATGAAAAACTTAGGATACTCTTTATGCTTTCTTTCTATTCTTTGAAGCAATCGATGAAATTCCAAATTATGTTATGTGACAGAAAGAGCACCCTGACCCATGTTCAGAAGGTATATCACCTTCTGAACTAAACGACGCTCTCCTCAGAATGACAAAAGTAATTCCAACCTCAGGGCCATTAGGATAAGATGAGGGCACGTGGGGCCATTTGACCCAGAACTGAGAACGCACTTGAATTGAACATGGCCCTGCAGCTGAACTGAGCAGCTGCAGCAGATGGGAACCCCTCCTCAGCAAGAGCCAAGCTCCTCAGGGTTCCCAAGAGCCAGCTGTGTGGGATCTTTATTAAAATCACAAGACTATCTGAAAATGAAAGCATCGCCATGGCTAAATTTTGGCAATGTGTGCCAAAAGCTCACATCACATAATTAATCAGGCTGGAGAATGAATATCAACAATTATTTGCGGTTGTTTCAAATTTTCCTGAAAGAGAACAAGAACCCGGAACGCACATACAAATTAATGAAAGCAAACAAACAGAAACAATTCCATTCCCAGCATGTGGAAAACTATAAAATATATATGAATAAATTTAACAGAAAACTTAAACGATATTTATGAAGAAAACAACAAAACTTCACTAAACAAATACAAAAGAGAAAAATTGAATGAAAGAAAATGATATATTGCTTTCTTGAATGTGGAAACTTAATACTATAAAAATATTACTCCATATCTATTTTAAACAATGTATTTAATGTAAATTGGATTAAGTTCTAAAACAAAATTTGGTGAGAATATAGAAATAATTACAAGGTGAGTCTGAAAGGAAAGACCAATTTTAAAGAAAGAAAAAAATAAAGCAGTGCATATTTTTACTTCCATTTGAAAAAGATATTATAAAATGTAATAATAAGCTGTGGGAGAGATCCATGAATTCAAATAGATATGGGACAAATGTTCATAAAATTTGGGAAATAATAATCTGGATTTTCAAATTAGTGAAGCAAAAACTTCATAATTGATGTTGGAACAACTGGCAAAACATTTGAAAAAAAATTCATTGAGATTCCCAGTTTCCAATGTAAACTAAAAATTTTGAAAATATCTAAATATACAAAATAGCTAAATTAAAAAATAAAAACAAATGATACCAGAGGATATATAACACTTAAAAATAAACAAATAGAAGTAAAGATATAAATATAAAAACTATTCTATATGAAAAGGAACGTAAACAAAACTGATGCTTGAATGGTAAATTAGAAAAAATGCTTGTAACATACAGGATAGATAAAAACATAATACCAAAGAAACTGGATAAAATCCTAACAAATATTATCAAGGAAAAGAGAGAAAAAGAGTAAATAAACAATATTTTGAATGATGGAAGCATATAGTTTTAGATGCAATAGAGACTCAATTTTATAGCTAATTTTTTGCCAACACTTCAAAGAGCAGAGAATCCATTTTTTGAACAAAATATGTTAGAGCTAAAAGGGGAGGAAATATAGCCAACTTATTTGTGAGATTAGTATAAGCTTAATATCCAAATAGGAAAACCAAAGCACATGAAAAGATTTGTATAAACCAACTTCATTTACAGATATAGATGTAAAATCTTCAATTACATACAAGAAGTCAAATCTACTTGTGATTACATATGTATAACTTGATCTTTTAGCAGTATCCACATATATACTATATTTTATACAGAGATTTATTATACATATATTCTTAGACTTTAGTCTCTCACTCTAAATACATATAAACATATGTATTATACATTATCAATCTAAATTTTATAATTTACAGGTATATAAATACCTACAATTTTAGTAATATTATATATAAAAAGTACTAGGGCCAAAGGAAGTAGGAGGATTCCCTTCAGGTGGAAATAAGTAATTATGTCAAGGTAGAGACAAACAAGGCCAGGCATGGTGGCTCATGCCTGGAATCCCAGCACTTTCGGAGGCCGAGGCAGGCAGATCATGAGGTCAGGAGTTTGAGACCAGCCTGGCCAATATGGTGAAACCCTGTCTCTACTAAAAAATACAAAAATTAGCCAAGAGTGGTGGCATGCACCTATAGTCCCAGCTAGTCAGGAGGCTGAGGCAGGAGAATCTTTTGAACCCAGGAGGTGGAGGTTGCAGTAAGCCAAGATCTCGCCACTGCACTCCAGCCTGGGTGACAGAGTGAAACTCCATCTCAAGAAAAAAAAAAGAGAGAGAGAGAGAGAGACAAACAAGAGCTCCTTCTTTATGGGTAATGTAGTAGAGCTTAAGAAAAAAAAAAAAAAACAGACCAGAATAAGTAGAGCAAATTGTTAAGATTCAATAAAGCTAAATGGTAGATTCAAATGTATTTTATATTACCATTTATACCTTATTCTCTCTTTTTTTTTTTTTTCTTTTTCGGGAGAATGGGGTCTCACTATATTGCCCAGGCAGGTCTCGAACTCCTGGGCTCAAGCTATCCTCCCGCCTCTTGCCTCCCTGAGAGCTGGGATTACAGGCGTGAGCCACCACACCCGGCCTATACCTTATTCTCTATTGAAATATTTCACAAAGAAAAGACTATGAAGAACTCTTTGAAATGAAATAGGGAAAGTAAAATGTTTCCATTTGCAAAATGTTCAAAGAGTATGCAAAATAAGTTCGCAAAATAAGTTCACAAAATAAGAAATGCAAATGATGGAACAAGTATATTAAATAACTCAGTCTTGTAAAATATGTTACCATCCATTATCAATAAGATTGAGAGCATGTGGACATACCCCTAGAATGCCAATGTCAGTTTAATTTGATATATTGTGTAAGAGTATGGCCATACTGAGTAAAAGTCTTAATGTTTTATATATCTTTTGGCCCAGCAATTCCACACATAGGAATTCATCTTAAAGAAATAAAAAACAGTGCATATATAAAATAAAGCACGAGGCTCTGTTCAAAGTACTGTTTATGAACTAGCAAACTACTGAAAATATTCTGGATATAACACAATAATGAATTGGATTACTATTTAGTTGTTTAAATTATGTTATAAAACAATATTTATGACATAGGGAGATGGTGTGACATATTATTCAAAAAATAGACCAGTTAAAAATATGTACAGTATGATCTAAATTCTATAATATGCATATGCAAAGAATATATGACCTTATACATGCATACACACATAACACACACTCACAAACAAAGGACAAAACAAAACAATGACAAAGTTTCTACAACAAATGCCAAGAGTGATTTTCTCTGGGTAGTGGGATTATTGTTATTACCGTGGTCTCAGTTTGGCTTGCTGTGCTATGCAAACTTTTCACAAGAAACATATTTTGTTTGTTTGTTTGTTTATAAAATAAGAAAATTTGAGGTTAATGAAAAGAGGGATATGTCATGGCTTTAATATAAATGCCATCTCCAGATTCTTAGATGGTTGAATTAACACTGCACACTATCTCTGTTTTCTTACACTGAAGCACATTATTCCTTTTTGTAGCCTAACCTGTCCTTGTCCTGTATTAGAGGAATAATACAATTAGTTGCTTATCTCATTAAAGCTAGTTCAGTGATCCAGACATTTCTTGAGACAAGGCAGATGTTACTGATTAATTTACTTTATTGGATTAATCTCTGAAATGGAAATATTCATCCAGGTTGAAATTAGCTTTGCCTGAGTTTGTCATACTAAATGGTTATAAAGCTTAACACTGTACTGATGTAAGTAGATTTGATTTACCTAAATGGACGGCTGCTGTTTAGTTATTGATTGTACTCTTCTTAAAAAGTTAAAATTGTCATTTCTTGATATAAAATATGATACCATGGTAGATGTTTTTGCTCTTTATGTTTACATTCCTTTTGTTCATTTTTTTGGAGTTCAACTTAATAAACATTTACTGATTTGCTTCTGTATATATAGCACTGCATTGGTATCAGGGAGGGGCAGAGTTGTGTAAGGTCTAATTGCTACCTGCCAGGGTTTTGTGCTCCACTGGAGCATTCAGATGCATGTATATTGGGGGTAGGGGGTAGCCTTCTAGACAGAAAGAGTAATTTGAACAAAGAATGCAGAAAATATATAGAGTATGTTTTTAGGAACTATTAAGCATAGAGGCATGGCAGGACCATAGAGTCTGTTGGAGTGGTAGAAATAAAGCTAGGCATTTAAGTTGGAGCCAAGGTGTTAAATATCAAATTGAGCAGTTTAAATTTACTTTGTTTGCAATGGGCATCAACCAAATATTTTAACTAACGAAATTTTCTAGAAAGAAGTGTGACTTCTTCAATAAGAAAGGGAAAGACAAGAGACCTGGAGACCGGTTGAGAGGCCAGTACGCTTGTACAAACAAAACTTACTGAAGGTGTGGGCAACGTGGAGAGGATGCAGCTACACCTCAAATGGTCAGGGAAGGCCCAGCAAATCTGGGCACAGACTGGATCCCATACAACGTGGAAGGGGAATGCTAAGATGGCTTCTTGTATCAGGCATGAACAACTGGAAACATGAGAATGGCATTACTAGTATGGAAATATTATAATAATAGCAAAAATGCTGATAATAACACCAAGGAGAGAGAGAGAAGGTAGTGAGTTTGTTTTATATGTGTTGAGAAGATGGCACTGAGGAGAGGAATGTGTGAAACACACAGCAAATGTGGACCTACACACTTGCTGGAGAAATCGAGGCTACATTTGAAGGAAGGATGGAAGAAGAGGGAACAAAAAATGGAGAAAAAGAAAAAAAAATACAGAGGCCAAGAGAAGAAACTGAAAAAGAAAGTCATTCATTATCAACTCATCCAGTAAATGTTTATTAAAACCTCACAACATACCAGGCATTCTTCTAAGTGCTGGGACAGAGTTGTGAATAAGGCAGCAGATCCTCTGACCTCATGGGACTCACCCCTTCATGAGGGGAAGGGAGGTAGCAAACAAGTGGAGAGCACTGTGTCCAGCTTATGAGGGATCTGAAGAAAATGAAGCAGGCAGGGGTGGCTCTCCCTCAGGCTCTGAGACACAATGCCTAGGGCTCAGGATACTACAGGACAATGAAGAGGCTTTAATGTATTCTAAAATCTGAAGAAAAGCAATAACTCTTAGGTTGAAACAAATAGCTGAATATATAATAATTGTCTTTATACCCACACAGTTGTAAAACATAATTTTAAAATATTTTTGTGAAAGAAGGGGCCAGAGAAAGTAGAAGTGCCCAGGGCCCACAAAAACCTGGGGCTGCCTTCTAGAGAAGGGCACGGCTCGTCTTCTGAGGAGAGAATTGAATTTGAGGAGACACGGAACTGGTGAGGAGCAGGTAGGATGTGTCAAACCAAATAAGCACCTCAAAGAGAGGTCATTTCATCTGGAACTTTGCAGATCCCTGGTGGTCTTCAATAGCAGAACCACAAAGCATTAAGAACTAGACTGCAATGAATGGGTTTAGAGGCAATGGGCGGAAAGAACAGCAGAGTCCATAAAACCACAGTAAGGAGAAGAGGATGATGGAATAGTCAATGGAGGTGGAAGCCAGGTTGAATAAGACTTTCATCTTAGTTTTCTTTCTTTCTGTGCACCTTGATTTTACACCACTGCTGTTAATATTGTCAGGGGAGAAATTTGTGAAATTTGATAAATAATTGAATCCTGTTCAAATGGCACCACAGTGTCCGTTGGGTTCTACAGAGCCAAAGCTAACGCCTGCTAATGTTCAGGAAATAGTAAACTAATACGGTCTAATAAAATGAATATGCAAACTGTTCACTACTCTTGTACTTTTCCAGTCCTTAGAACAGCACACTAACTAACATGACCTAATGTGACAGCTACTGTCTCATCAGTCACATTTACCTAAATGATTTTCCTCTTCTCATCTTTGCTCTGGTATTATTTAAGCAATAATGAAGGAGATGACTTAGACATTGAGCTCCTGGCTAACTTTTACTGTAGTCAGCCTCATTAATCTTCAAGCACTTTCATTACCACAGATCTGTGACTCATCCCAACATACACAGCCATCAGAGGTAAATTGAATTGGGAATCTCTGTCTCCTACCACTGTATCTTTTATTTGTCCCAGTTGTACAGCTCAAAAACTGTTGCTTAGACCAATAGTTCTGCGAACTGAAATGGTGATTTCTTTGGCTTGGATGTCACTGTTCTAGCCTGCGGAACCAGGGTGGACTCAGGGGCTCCTTATCCTATGAAGGTTTCCTAGCTGCCATTCAAACTCCGACTCCAGCTGCAACAACTTCTCTCCAATTTTATACCATGCCAACCTAAACATACTGCCATCATAATGGTTAAACAGTGTGAACTACGGAGTGAGACCTGCCCAGGTTACCTTACTTCCTTCTCTCTCAGTTTCCTAATTTGTAAGATGAGTATTAACCTAGAATCAACTTTCTAGAGCCGTTTTAAGGATCAAATGAGTTAATAAATGGAAAGCTTTTAGAATTTAAGTGGTCAATAAAAGTAAGCAATTGGTTGTTTTAAAATCTATTTATTTATTTATTTATTACTTATTTTGAGACCAGGTTATGAGACTGACTAATTTTTGTATTTTTGGTAGAGACAGGGTCTCACTATGTTGCCAAAGCTGGTCTCAAACTCCTGGGCTCAAGCAATCCACTGGTCTCAGCCTCCCAAAGTGCTGGGATTACAGGTGTGAGCCACCGCACCTGGCCAGCAGTTGGTTTTGATATGTATAATATATTTCCTTCCTAGACTGTAAGTCACTGACTTCCTGTGCTTGTTTGTTTGATTATATGCAGCCCAGGGCATGATTTATAGAAAAGAAACACATGTAACAAAGGAGTGATTCCCAAAGAGACTCCTCTTCCTCCCTCAGCCAACTTCTCTATATCTATCAAGCATTAAATTCCTATTTGATCTCCTAGATATTTTTCCACTATCTCTTCTCTTTATCAGAACACCATCACTTCTTGCTTAGACGATTGTAATGACCTCTGGGCTCTTCTTCATCATTCTTTAAGCACTTGTTCTCCAATCTGTTTTCTGCATGCAGCCAGAGTGAGGTTTTAGAAATTGAAACCAAAACATTCAGAGGCTTTCGTTACCCTGAGGGTTGAGACTGGAACCTGCCCTTAGTTTACCCCATAAGCCCCTACTCCTATCACACTTGTGCTGAGCCCCCTTGTCCTCACTCTACACTCTCACGATGACACTGCCCTCCCTCCCTGTGCTCTTGCTCACCCGTGAGTGTGGAGAAGGCAGCCTTCCTCTTCCTTATCTGTCTCATTTACATCCACGTGCTGAGAACTAAGTACATATTATGCCTTGCACACAACAGGCACGAAATGAACATGAGTTGAATAAAAATGATTGAAAAGAGGTATTTGGCACTTAGAAATAGCTAGTTTTTAAAACTGTAAGTTTGGATCTTGAGCACTTTTGATAAAGGAAGAAAGACGAAGTAGATGGGGTAACACCTACTCCATGACAATCAAAGAAGATAACATTTAATGAAGCTGCTAATTCCAGAGCCTGACACACGGTAGGTAAAGAGAGAATTCCTTCTCCTTTGTGCCCCTTCCCTCTGGTTGCCTGCTTCACTGCACATTTTTGTCTATGAGGATTGAGGCGATGCATAGCCATCAGGCCAACGCTGCTTTCTTCACTTTTCTTGGTCAGGGATATCCAGGGCTGCCTACTCTGGTTCTGCTTGTGGTCCTCCAGCCCAAGAGCAGGTGAAGTGTGAACAAAGATTATTTTGAAAACATTCATCTATCCCCCAACCCCCCAACCCCTCTCACCATTTTCCACTTGCTCTTTTCTCCTAAACACGCAATTAGACCATTTTCAGTTTATTACCTTAGGAGATACATGTGAGAGCAGAAAGCAGAGAAAAAGAAGTGTTTCCCTGGATTTTGAGTTTCAAAAACCCAAGCTCTTAGGGTAACGGAGAGGATACAAAAATTGAGTGGAGAGGTTTACACATAAGAGCAAATTTCCATCCACTTCCCTAGAGCCCCCCACCCCAAGAGCCTTAGGATCAAAAAATTATTCCTCAGGCTGGTGGGAGAAGCTGGCAGGGGTTAAAGACAACCAAGACATGGTGGTTTCCTAAGGCAGAATGTCTCCAGGCTAAGCCTGACAGAAACACTCAACCCAGTATATTTTTGGTATCCGAGAGCACAAGGGTTTTGTAACTATGTCTCAGGTATAGCCTGGGGAAATAACAAGATCTCAGAGAAGAAACGTTGGCATCATGTTTCCAGGAAGTCTCACAGAATTTTCTGAAGAGTCTGTGCAAGCAGCAGAATGAATCCCAAGTGCTCAACAGTAGCAAAAGGTGGCCACAGAGACTGCCATACCTGATGGATTCCAGGGGACATCTGTGCTGCCTCTCATGTGGACTGATGATAGAGGACCAGGTGGGCAATAGACGTGGCACCAGGCGCTGGTGTGGCCAACACGCAGGGAAGAAGAGATAGACCATAATGCCGTCCAACCCTCTATTGGCACTATTGATGTCCTAGAAACTTAGACACAACTTCAAGTGGTGGAAATGAGATGACGATTCTGTACAACTAAGTTTTTGTCATATTAGTAGATTAGAAAGAAGGTAAAAATAATTATTAGGTTGAACTATATCAAAATAAAAATTGTCCTTCTAGAATGCTTGAGTAGTAATCTGACACTATTCATGGCGCTAAGAGCCCTGCAATAGCGGTTGAGGCAAAGTCAGAATAGTAAACAGTGAATTATTCTTGCCTATCTTCTTGCTGGGGTGCAGGGGAGAATGGGGTGAGCTGCTTTCTGCTAATTTATTCCATCCCTTTGCCTCTGATGACAAGGATAAAGTGTGTAGCTCTTTATAGAGTATGCTCTTAAAGCCACCATAGAGCCACTGCTGCAGCCATGGTTGTTCCCAAAATAGTATAATATTTTGAGTCACCATAGCTTTTGTCACAGTAGCAATATGCCCTTTCAGAGCCAAGATCTGTCATTCATTCCAGTTAATAAGAAACTCATGACATCTGAATGTATTCTAAAATAATGGTAGGTGTCTGTCTGACCTGTCAGCCTGGTGGCAGTGGACAGTAGTAGAAGAAGAAATACATAAGCTCTGGAAGCAGTCAGGCCTAACACCAACACATTCTTTTACTTATTAACTATGTTGGCTGGAGTAAGCCATTTTACCTTTACTAGTCTTAATATTCTAATATATATAGTTAACTTAATATCTATATGGAAAGATGGATGTAAGGATTAAAAATAAGATGTATAAAACACTTAATGTTGTTCTAGGCTAGTTGATGCTTCTCAATAATAATGACCTATTAGTAGTTGATCAAGAGCTTTTAAAATTAAAATACGAAGCTAGGGAGACAATACCCAACAAAATTCTACATCATGTACCATGAGAAACAAAACAGAGCGAGAACTTGTGAAAGAAATATTAGCTCATTTTCAAGAGAGATGAAGATATTTGAAATTCACTTAAGGGCTCAAGTGTTTGCATATATATGCACAGTGCATTGGTGAGAGTCAATTAAACTTGTAATTTTAAAATAAGTATCAGTTCAGTTTAATGGATTCACATTAAGTATGTTTCAGGACTGTTCTTGACTCTGAAAATACAACAATGAATATACCATGGCTGCTGACCTAAAGTAGTTCATAATCCAGAAGTTGAATATCTCCAGTTATTGATGGTATGAAATTCATGACTGAAATAAGACACCAAAAGATAGATTTCTTTCAAAGGAAACAGCTCTAATAAAATATAGTAACCTTGTTTTTGAAAAAATATATACAGTTTATACAAAGCCATGATCTTAAGGTAGATAGCACTAAGGTGCTGAAGAAAGGGAGCAGAAACAAGTGATCATATTGTGATTATGTAAAACAGACTTTCTGACCAAGCAGAAGTTATAGAGGAAGGATCTTATTCCAGAATGTAAAGTGGCCCAGAGGCAAGAAGTAACAGTGAGGAAGGTTTTCAACTCTTAGGACATTCTGTGGAAAGTAGAACTCTGGCATTCTTTATTGAAAATTTCATCTTTTAGTGTGAAGGGGAAGCAACAAGGAATGTTGCTATTCTGTTTTTAATTCTAACCAACAAGAAAGAGCTTACTGTTGGAGTAAAGGTTATACTAAACTTGTGAGAAATCAAGTCATGTTGGAATCCATAACAGTGAAGAAAGGAAACAGTAGGCACAGTCAGACATGCACTCTAGACTTTAGGAAAACAGATTGTTCAAGAGTTCGTAAAAAGGCTGGCATGATTTCATGGCTAGAGACTCTGGAATGAAACACAAGAGCAAAGAGAGTTAGGAAAATATTATTTGAAGAATACTAGAAATAAAAGTATGGATATTAAACAGTTGAAAGCGAGAAAGATGGAAACAGTGACAGAGATGCAGAGGGAGGCAGTCTAGGGTAGACAGAAGAGAGATACGACAGAGAGACCTACACACAGACACATAGACAGAGAGAGAGCAAAGATACTGTCAGGGAGACTTAGACAGACAGAGTCGGCGGGAGGGAGAGGGATGTGCTAGAGGAGCAGGCAATGAGTTCAGGCCAGCACAAGGCTCATGGAGGGTGGTTCCAGCTTCCTGTGGTGTGGACCTCTCCCTTAGGCAGAAAGCCAGGAGCCTAGAGCAGATGATAACTGTAGACTTCCAGGCTCACATTATGCCCAGGGGGCTGCTTCCCTCAGGAAGACTTCACTGCCCTGGAGAGCATTATGTAGTGACCATGACCCCTAAGTGCTAACAGCTGGGGTTTCTCCAACAGCACAAACAACAGCCCATCCCAGATGCATTCCAGGCACAGATTCAACAGAACATATTATCTGAGAGGAATGGAAAGTTCTAAAGGTGGACCTCTACAATCACAAGTGATTCCAGCTGAAAAGAAAAGACATGGACAACCAAGGAAATTCACATCTAGCTGCACAGGAAGCTCTCAGATGACCTTAGATTTAAAATATACATACAAAAGTAGGAAGAAAAATCATATAACCAAAAGAGAAGGGAAAAATGAATAAAAATATGATACAAACTATACTTAAAAGATAGACTACAGAAGGGAATCCAGAATGAGTTGAAACTTTTGAAAAATGCTAAGGACAAGATGTTAGAAATGTAACATTGGTTATATTGATTTAGATAACCCAACAAAATTCTAGAACACTCATTCATTCACGTATTCATTTGGTTGATAAATTTATTCCGTATCCTATGATAGGCAAGGTAGAATTGAGGTATTTAAAGAATGACATTGTTTCTATGAGCTTAAATTCTAATTCAGAGACTGTCAAGAGACACCTACCCAAATTAGTACAACACACAGCAGTGGGAGGTGTTGAGAGTGTGTAGATGCAGTCAAGTGCTCTGAAGCACAGTCAATAAAATAGGGCACTGCGTGATCAGGAAAGAATTGTCAGCTGGACTTCAACATCTGTAGAGTTATAACAGGAGGACAAGAGGGACTCGGAGGAGATTATTAAACCAATTTGTGGTTGTATTCATTAAGGGTAGGCTAGGGCTGGGCTTGGTGGCTCAAGCCTGTAATTCCAGCAGTTTGGGAGGCCAAGGCAAGAGGGTTGCTTGAGCTCAGGAGTTCAAAACCAACCTGGGCAACATGGCGAAACCCCATCTCTACAAAAAATACAAAAAATTAGCTGTGCATGGTGATGTGCTCCCAGCTACCAAGGAGGCTGAGGTGGGAGGAGGTCAAGGCTGCGGTGAGCCATGATTGCACCACTGCACTCCAGCCTGGGCTAAAAAAAAAAAAGAAAGAAAAGGTAGGCTAGGCTGCAGTAACCAACATGCCCAAACATGTCACGGGGTCATGACCATTTTGGAAAGAACATGACCACTAGGAGCCAGCATACATGCCAAATTAACTGTAGATATGCAACACGATGTAGACAAATTATTTCTTAAGATTGAAAGGTAGTTACGAATACTGTCTAATACATATCGAACACTTAGTAGGTCCCAAGTTGTTACCAGTGGTATGACTATCTTTTACATGAGAAACTTGAGGATTGGATCAGGTGAGCACCACCCACTGTCCTGTAGCTGGGATCTGAACCTGATGTGTTTGACTCGAGTTTAAACTCTGTTTTGTTATGAATTATATCACCTATATGGTTAAGGTGGATGATAATAAAGTCAGGTTGGAATATTAGTAATTGAACAGCCTTTTGATGTTATCTGAAAGGGAATATCAAGTGGCATTGTTGTTGGTCTTACCGCATTGAGTAAATAAGTTAGCAACTTTAATAAAAACATAGGTAACATAATATGAAATTTACAATTTACAAAAAGCTTGGATAGACACTTAATGTAGCCATATATTATGTAATTTTTATAATAATATTGTGTAGTCAGTGTTATTGTGTATTTTTTTTAACAGATAAAGGAACTGAGACTTAGAGATTGTGAGGAATATGACCAAAGTCACTTATCTACTAAATAGAGGAGCCTAAATTAGATCTAAATCCTGACTCCAGTGATTGCTGCTCTATACACTGGAGAGACCATGTCTTGAGTACTCTGTTCAGTTATGGCCTCTATATTTTAAGATAGTCATTAGTAAATGATTGTGCATAAACAGGAAACAAGAAGAGTTTATAAAATTGTAAATTTAGAATTCTATCACTGTCCCTCAAGTGCCCTGCTTGACACTGCCCCTAAGCGGCAGTGCTGTTTGGCCCTAGCTCTGGATTATTCTATAATGTTTTGAAGAAACTGCACAGTCAGAATATAGAACTTGACTTTCTTTAGTTACTCTGCTTTCCACACTTGGTCATGCCATCCACAATGGCACACACACAGATGCAGAGCTCTGAAATGCAGTGAGAGGCCAGGCCTAGTAATGCTTTCTCTGCACATTTCCCTGTTACATTCAGAGCCAAGCCCTTGGTTGCCATGAATAATGGGGAACTTCTTATCTTCTCTGGGAAAGAAAGAGAGAATTCTGAGGGATGTCAAGAGATAAACATGAACCGACAATGACAGCATGAACTATTCACATATTGTCTTCCAAATTTTCATCCACCAAATTGTTTACTGAATCCTGAAATATCTATTTGTAGTTCCTACAATCTGACTAACTTCCAAATGGACCGGTTCCTACTAGCTGCCATTTGCCTCTAGCAGTAGTATTTCCTGGTACTTTATCTAAGCCTAGCGGTATAAGTTCATTTTGATGATAGATAGCCTAAAGCAAATTTTAACAATATTTGCTGCAGTTTCAGTATAAAATAGCATTCACTGTTCAGATGATAATTTCTGTGATTATACCCCAATTGATAAAATATTTGCCACAATTGTAATTACAGGAAATATGGTGGAAGAAAAATGCTACATGTATGCCAACAGGTTTAAGATAAAGCATACCATTTAGGAATTACCCTATTGTACCTAAGCTATGATGATGATGGCTGTGATGGTCAGGGTTTTTGGTATGGCAGTCTTAAGGGCAGGTTTCCTTCCACTGAACCTTGACCCAGCCATAGAGCCTGACATGTACTGAGTAATGAATTTATTGAATGAAAATGATGCCTCTTCTGGAGGCCCAGGTAAGGTCTGAGAATAAAGATCAGCAAGTAAGTTTCAACAGTGAAGAGAAAGGAACGAGCCCAAGGGAGGATTCTATGTCAGGCAGTGTGGGGGCAGATGGGACTCTTTGTTACTGAAACTGAGGATGGCAGTGATGATGGGTGAAATTAATTATGGGGGTAAATTTTTGTATCCTTTGGGTGATAATAATAGCAAACACTAACTGAAGGATTAATAGGTGTCAGGTATTATATTTAATAATTTATATGAAATTCTACTTCCTTCTAAAATTGATTGTGAGCTAGGTATTAAAACAAGTTTGTTGGTAAGAAGATTAGAGCTCAGAGAAGCAAGTGTGCTTACATAAAACCACTGGCTCTTAAGAGGTATTTGAATCCAAATCTAATACTTGTCCACTGATTCGTGCTCTGATATGATATCTTTCAAAGCACTTTTAAAACAATTTACTAATCAAAAGTCCAACTGACTGACTGATATATTGGCTGGTTATGAGCCCATTTTGCTATCTTTGTCTGACTCTATTTTAAGTCTGTGTCGACTTTGGCTTTGATTTGATCACTCACAGTCTGTGGCATCTGCGGAATATAGCTTTGAATCTTGCGCCTTCATTACTTAGGTTTTCTTTCTTTCTTTATTTTATTTTGTTTTATTTTATTATTATTATGCTTTAAGTTTTAGGGTACATGTGTACTATGTGCAGGTTTGTTACATATGTATACATGTGCCATGTTGGTGTGCCGTACCCATTAACTCGTCATTTAGCATTAGGTATATCTTCTAATGCTATTCCTACCCCCTCCGCCCACCCCACAACAGTCTGAGGAGTGTGATGTTCCATTACTTAGGTTTTCATCTTCATAACCCGTTTCAATAAGGCTCTGAGCACAAAAGATTATGCTCTTTCTGTTTACTGAGGACATACTGGAAGTCATAAGAACGTCATGGCTATTTAAAGATATAAATATCCTGAGGGGTCTAATTAAATTCTAACAAACCAGAGATGACCACGTTGGAGCTGAGACCAAAATGAAATACAACTTAATAAGGGTTAATTTATCACACAAAGGGGACATTTTTGTAAGTAGGTGGTTTTTTGTTCTAACAGTAAGTTCTATACTCTAGATATTTTCCACCCACTATGTCAAAAAGTACTAAAGAAATTTTTTAGGTAAAAGGAAAAGAGCTTTATGTTAAAATAACTAATCTGTAATAATTTGTAAGTTATGATAGTGAAAAGCATAAATGCTGACTTTAGAAAGTAACCAAAGATAAAAGCAACAAATTACTGATGCAACATATTCTAGTACAAAACCATTTCTAGCAACTACATGAAGCTTCAAAATTGTATGTACAAGCCAGTAAAGAAACTCTTTAAAAATCTGATGATAATGACTCATATTTGTACAGCAAATGACTGTTGAAAAAGCGACATCTTATCATTTAGATTCTGAAATGCTGAGGCAAAGAATGCCTTAGAGTTGAAATAACTACTTATATGAAAGAACTTGGAAGTTTAAAATTTGAATTTTTCAACTAGTCCTGTTTCTCATTTCTGAATTTCCTTATAATGTTCCCAAATGAGTGCAATCCCTTTCTCTTTATTTCTTTACCCCAAATTCTCCACCTACTTTCAGAGCAATTGCAGCTGGAGTCTTTCACAGAGCCTAGGGGAACTAGCAGTGGGCCGGAGGGCACCTAAGAGTCCTCCGTCCCCCAAGAGCACTAAGAGAGTTTTAGAATTAGTGATGACAGCCACAGGAGACAGGCAAATTCCTAGGCAGACAGGGATGAGTCCCTGGTGAAAACCGACCTTCAAGCCAAAGACAGTTTAAAGCCTGAAAACCAAGCTGCTGAATCCAGATAGTGTCCACAAACACAGTGAAAACTTTTATGTCCGTCTTACCCTCTCTCTATATATAATGATGCCTTTTAACCAATCGAATGATGCTTTTTTCCAAAGACCAGCCATGGACCAATCAGCACATAGTCCTCCATTTTGAGCCCATAAAATCCCCAGATTCAGTCTCAAGGTGGGCTACTCCATTTCGGGTCTCCTCTTACAAAGAGGGCTACCCACTTTTGGTCCCCTCTGTGTGGAGAGCTTTTCTGTCACTCAATAAAATTTTTCTCTGCCTTGCAGAACCTAGAACTTGCAGAGCTGCAGGTGGCAGGTGTGAAGAGAGCTGTAACACGCACCTGTTTGCCGAGCTGTGGGTGGTGGGAACGAGAAAGTTGTAACATGCCCCCGTTTGCTTATCTGTAGGCACAAAGAAGTGAAGCCATTGGGTGCCATTCTCTCTGGCCTGCTCACTAAACTATGAAAGCTGCAACATTTTTTGGGAACTCAGACCTCAGGACTCCCTGGACGAGAGCTGTAACACCCCTTGGAGCTCTGCTGTTGCTGGCACATCTGAGTTTTCGGGTGTCACCATGCTCCCCTCGTCTAGATGCTGACGCCCAATGTGGAAACCACTTGCAACATGCCCAATGCGGTTGTGGGCTGAATGCAGAGTCCCTGTTCGGGCATGGGATCCAGGCTGGGGCACGAGCTGAGCGCAGCCTGATGGATGGAGTGAGCCTGGTGGACTGGAGTGAGGCGGCAGGCAGAGGTCATGGCAGCCACAGAGATTTCTGGCTGGTAAAGTGGTACCAAAAGGAATCCTGTAACAGTGAGTTCAACTTTGCCCAAGGTGTGGTCCTTCACATTATAGGCTGAGAAACTTGATGTTGTCAATGTTCCAGCAATGAACTGACTTAGAGGTTCCAATTCATACTAAAAAAAATCACCAGAATTAAAGTATTAATTTCTAATGAGAAATCAAGTGAATTGGATGCTGGCCCTGACCTCGCTAGTATATGGGAAGGCTAACTGCAAGCAGTCTTCTTGGTGGGCATAGGGAAGAGTTGGTTGCGTGGCTCAAAGTTTGAGTAATTTCAGGTTCTGGAGCATGCTCTGCCCAGGGAGAGAATTAATTCAGGATGGTTCTGATGGCCCCAGTGGCCATCTTCTCCCGTGTTCTGTGCTTGAATGGAATCTTTGGGCTACCATTTCTATCCAGCCAGTTTCTTTCCTTTTGTAGTCTTTCTCCAAGAAGGATATAAGTATTATCAATTAATTTCCTTATTAATAATTGCATCTTTGTCTCCCTGAAGTTAAATCCAGGATACACTGAGGTTTGAGATGCAAACTTGTAGGATGTGTGTTTAGAGACACAAGTTGTTAATATCATATGTTTTGTGTGGAGATTTACAGTATGAAATCCAAAGGGAAACCTAATTTCTAAGTGCTTAGGGCTTCTCATAGATAGAAACAATGAAAGCATAACGAAACAGTGAAAGCTTCCACTAGCTCACAACTTCACTTTCTTCTGCAGAATTTTTAATCATCAATGTTATATTTACTTATATCTGTAAATTATGTGTTACATGGAGAAATGAGTGAAAATGCAGGTTATTAAGGAATAAATTGAGAGACTTCCTTGTAGACGTTTTCTGATGTTGGAATCTGGACACTTTATGATTTGCCTTGGTCCAGTGTGAAATCTGACCCGCACATTTAGCTAGTATCAACAACAACAAAACATGCTCCATTGTGTTTTTAATTTTTTGTGCCCAAGAATTTGGAACACTTTCCACAAAACAGAAATTTTCAGTGTCACACTTTTTCATTTTTGCAATTGTCTTTATGCTTATCTACTCTAATTATCTTTTCTATATACTGCTGTGACTGAAATAATGACTTTATTCCATTAAGTCACCAAAAATCAAATAGAAGATTCTGTCAAAACATAGCTGTCAGGTAAAATTGCATTCTGTGGAAGGATAAAAGCTATTCTGTTTTAATAATTTTAATTTATTTCTGCCACAAAGATTCATTTGTGATAATTTCCTTTAACATTTAAAAGATATTTTAAATGATTCCATTTAATATTTCTTTTCTGACTGATTCTGTTATCTGCCGTCACATAGATTGTGTAGTCTAGGAAACCTGAAGCCAGCCCTGATGATATAAAGTATCTGAGTTCTCCTTCTTATTCCGTTTCTGACTTATTTTATGAAAACTGGTAAGTCACTTAACCACTTTCTGCCTACGCATCTGAAAAATACGTTAGATAACTACTGTCAACAAACAATGCATGCCTTTTATCTGCGGTGCATCAATTTCATCACTGCTACAGCTCAGCGGGGGAGGCAAAAATCAAAAGACAGAGAACAACTCATCAGTTGATGGTATTCTTCATGTAAATACACCTTCTATATGTCATGTCTTCAGAACAATGCTACAAATGCCAAAGGTTTTCAACATGCTGTTAAGAATCATGATCAACTTCATTGTTTATTTTATTGTTTTTCAGGTAGGGGTTAGTGATGCTTCTTGCCTTCCTGGTTTTATATTAGCCCCTGCAACCAAGCTTTCAACCACAGCAATGCAGAATTTCAAGACTGCCTATCTTCACAGAGCAGTGCTGCACCTCACACCCGAACCCCAGATTGTGAACTGACAGATGTGGGGCTATGCCCCAGAGTTAGGAATACAGATGGAACTGAGTTCAAATCTCAGCTCTGTCTCTTATTAATTAATCCTTTGACCTTGAGCAAATTCAATAGTCTCTTTGAACCTCAGTTTCTTTATTCATCAAATGAGGGTAATTAACAGCACTGACTTCATGGAGTTAATGTAAAATAAAAATTAAATAAGATAATATATATACCTAATACAACATTTAGCAGATAGTAGACATGAAATAACTGATAAGTATAATGGTAGCTATAAGTTGTAGAATAGAAAGATCAAAGCCTTTTGGCATTTATTTCTACCAGTGCCTTAAACCACAACCCTCTTGGAAGCTATTGGTCCTTGGCTATGGATGGACACCTGCAATGCTCTGTATGTTATAAAGTCCCTGGAGAGTGAAGGCAAGCAGCTATCTCTCCATCCCTTGCCAAAGGCTTCGTCAATTTCCCCACCATCACTCCCTTCTCTTTTCCACACCATCAAGATTTTTAGTTTGAAAACGGTTAAAATTATACTGTCTTCAATGCCTTTATTCTCTGGCTCCACCTACCCTGCCCTGATTTTCTTGACTTGGTGGGAGTCTAGTTCAATAGCATAAAATTAACTTTCATTTATAAGGTTAAATCATCATTTATGATGATACATTTATATATAAAAAATTCCAGGAAAAAAAGCTTTTACTGACCTTCCAAAAGCTAGAGATAGCTGCTTAAATAACTAGTTCACAATGTCTTTTCTCTTTCAGCTAAAAATTAAGTGGATATAGATTTTTCTTGGCACATAGTAATATCCTGGGATAAAATGGGGTGAGGAAATCATTTTCACAATGTATTTATAAAATAAAGCAGAGAAGAATGTCTTCTCTTGTTTATTTTTCTCTGAAATGCCTCTGTATCATAGCCTAGGTTGAGATGAGGACTGAAAGGAGAAGGAAGAATGGCTGAGGTTGAAACAAGGCTTTTAAGAGGGGATTAATATCAAGGCAGTGTGCTCTACTAGAGAGAAAATGACTTGGATCTGGAGAACCTAATGTCCTTTTCAGATAAAATGTTGCATCTTTCTCAGTGTTAATTAGAAAATATTTTTGTTTCTGTGACATGTTTTCCCCATGTAAAAAAGTCTACATTTCCTGTATGGAAAAATCACCTCTTTATTCCATTAAACTCCTACCTGTGGAAATAAATGAGCACCAACACAATGAGAACAAAGGCTAATTATTCAGAGCTTGTTATAGCAAGGAAGTCAGTCACCGTCATTGCGTTTTGGCAGAGACTCAAAGTCAGGCAGAGAAGGGAGAACACTTTGTAGTGGAAGAAAAGGGAAGGCTTCAGGTATGCCTGGAGCAGAAGCTATTGGCATGGGGGAAGCTGGACACAGTTAACTAAAAGCAGGACATGCTATGTGATGGTTAGGAGAGCACATCTGGCTTTCTTTGGTTGATCCTAAGTTGGAAGTGGGAACAAAATTAGGGAAGCTGTCAGTTATTAATCATGTCCTCATCATTTTGGGCTGATTTTTAAGGGGGTTACTTTTTGGCTTTCTGGATTGTTACTAATAGTCTGACCTGTGTTTAGCAGGTGGCTTCCTGGTCTGCTACTGTGGATAAGGGGTTGGTTTCCTGAGTTGGTTGCTGCAGATTATGAATTAAAAGGTCTATTTTTATGTATGGTCTGGATGCTCTTTGTATATTCACTCTTTCATACCTGTAGGGTGATGTTGCATCCTTAGGGAACCAGCTAGGGAAAAGTGGGCTTGGGTTGTCTGTGTTCTAAAATTATATAAGGTTTCCTGGACAATAGATGCCCATTAAGCATTATTTCAGCATATGATGTGGGGAAGAAGAACATGGGGGTTAGGCCAAGATCCAGGGCCCAAGAACAACATCCAGTTTATACAGACAGATCATAATAATGGGCCAAACTGGCAAGAACAAAATGGAAAATGTGTTCCTGCAGCAGAAGGAGACTCATGGGGATATAATTGGTATTTTCAGATATTGAAAAGACTACCATAAAGAAAAGACTGCCAGTATACCCCACTAGATCAGTCAGCAGAAATAGCAGGGAGTTAAATTTAGTATAAATATAGGGAAGTCTAAATATTAGAGCTCTCTGACAATATCATGAATGGCATCCTAAAGAAAGAAGTTTCTTCCACTTGACAGGCTCAGTAAAGATGATCATCTATGAAAACTGTTCTGGAGGTGGTTTATGCAGAGGACAAAGGATGGCCTCTCACTCTGGGATGATACGAATCTAAAAGTTAAGGTGAGTCCTGACATTCACAATAAGCAATGAATAGTCCATATCAAATGATAAATGGCAAGACAGAAAATTTGGAAAATCTAATAAGAAACTAGGAAAGAGGAAGAGGTAGGAAAAAGACAAGGATAGAAAAGGAGAGGAAGTAAAGAGAGAGGAAGAATGAATATTAATCAATTGTGTGAAAGTGAGAAAAGGCACAACTGAAATTAGACATATTAAAGTCAATGGCTACAAGGAGCTACCCACCAGCTCTCTCCCCCTGGGATTTCTGGGTGCTTGGTCACCTCTCACACAAAAGGGACAGTAGAAATTCGAGTAGGTAATTATACATCCCTGATTCATGAGCCTGGACTTTCCTGTGGGCTGTTATTTATATAGATTTTGGGGGGAGATGCAATTCAAGAACTCTAGAGACAAACCTCATGGGTTTTTACGAACTATAGAATTAATTTCTGTATTGAATTACTGACATTCTGCAAACCAAATGTCTTCAGGAATTTTGTTTATTCTGATCTTACATTCCTTAATTGCTTATTATTCTCCATGATTAGTTGGAAAAGGAAGTGCATATGGTAGGCATCCTATTTCAGGATGCAATCTGAACAGGGTAGAACAGTCTTGCCTCAGCAGATAGAAGGAGGGAAAGGTCCTAATGTTTATTGTGCATTGGACCAGGCATCACGCCATATTACAAATATTACTTCACTTAATCCTCTCAAACCTTGTAGAAGACTATTATTATCTCAATTGTTTAAGTGAAGAAAATGAGACGGTGTGGCCTAGTAACTTACAAAGGTGGGTTAGTTAATAATGAGCAGAACCAGGATCTATTTTTTTTATTTTTGAAGTTCTGGGACACATGAGCAGGATGTGCAGGTTTGTTACATAGGTAAACGTGTGCCATGGTGGTTTGCTGCACCTATCAACCCATCACCTAGGTATTAAGCCCTGCATGCATTAGCTATTTATCTGGACGCTCTCCCTCCCCCCACCCCCCAACAGGCCCCAGTATGTGTTTTTCCCCTCCCTGTATCCATGTGTTCTCATTGTTCAGCTCCCACTTAGAAGGGAGAACATGTGGTGTTTGGTTTTCTGTTCCTGTGTTAGTTTGCTGAGGATGATGGCTTCCAGCTCCATCCATGTCCCTGCAAAAACATGCTCTTTCCTTTCTAATTCCTTTCCTGCATAGTATTCCATGGTGTATATGTACCACATTTTCTTTATCCAGTCTATCATTGATGGGCATTTGGGTTGATTCCGTGTCTTTGCTATTGTGAAAAATGCTGCAATAAATATACACGTGCTTGTATCTTTATAATAGAATGATTTATAATCCTTTGGGTATATACCCAGTAATGGGATTGCTGGGTCAAGTGGTATTTCTGGTTCTCGGTATTTGAGGAATCACCACACTGTTTTCCACAATGGTTGAACTAATTTACATTCCCAACAACAGTGTAAAAGCATTCCTATTTCTCCACAGCCTTGCCAGCATCTGTTGTTTCTTGACTTTTTCATAATTGTCATTCTGACTGGCATGAGATGGTATCTCATTGTGGTTTTGATTTGCATTTAATGATCAGCGATGTTGAGCTTTTTCGTGTGTTTGTTGGCTGTATAAATGTCTTCTTTTGAGAAGTGTCTGTTTATGTTCTTTGCCCACTTTTTAATGGAATTGTATGTTTTTTCTTGTAAATGTGTTTAAGTTTGTTTTCTCTTGTAAATGTGTTTAAGTTCCTTGTAGATTCTGGATATTAGACCTTTGTTAGATGGACAGATTGCAAAAATTTTCTCCCATTCTGTAGATTGTCTGTTCACTATGATGGTAGTTTCTTTTGTTGTGCAGAAGCTCTTTAGTTTAATTAGATCCTATTTGTCAGTTTTTGCTTTTGTAGAACCAGGATTTAAAATCAGGATTATGTGACACTAAATCCACAGTACAGGCTGCCTCCAGCAAACAACAAGCCACAGACAAATAAATAGAATATTTTTATACATCTTAACTAATATTTAGAAATAAAATATGATGAGTAAATGAAGTCAAACATACAAATTTTATTTTTGTATTTCACTGATAAAGAGAGGAAGATTATTTTTCAATCAAAATTTGGTAGTATATTCTAATATTGATAACAATACTGGTAAACCTTCATATGGCAATTTTATGGAGTTTTGAAAAAATGTGCAGAAGGTTTATTGAGAATTTAACATGGCTAAATATCCCATTGAGTTATTAATTATGTTTGTTTTCTAATTCACAGGTTAATCATGAAGGTCGGGTATTCCAGGTTTGGTATTTTATCTGACCAGTATGAGTATTTTTGTGGACAACACCAGGTAAAGTCCTTTAGATGACTTTCAAATGGCCTAAGATGGGTCATGTGGCAGTTCCATAAAAACCACCATGATGTTGTGTGGCTAGATCTGGGTCATGCACTCAAGCCTGAAGTTTTAGATTGGAGCCCAAGGTGGGCAGATATATCCCACCCAAAACAGATGAGGTTCTGTTATCAGAAAAAGGATGAATAGATACTGGTTGGTGAAAATATCAGATGTTTGCTATCACTTTACAACCAGCACATAGTACAAGTCTAGTACATTAGAGCTGCCATTGTGATTGTTTTTGTTGTTAGTGTTATAATACTATTAATTGAATCTGAGATGTTTAAAATATGTTGTGTGTCCACTTTTGCTTCATTTGTCCTGGCTTCTCCAAGATTTGTCTGCAGTTGGCTTTAAAGCCCCAGGTTCAAAATCAGTCATTCTTGAGACAGGAGTATTCTGATGCACTATGAACACTAAGGAAAGAGATTTTCTGCTAGATGGGCCCAGGGATTAATTCTGAATATGCCATGTACAAGCTTGAACATGTTATTAAATCTCATTTATCCTTTGCTTTCCCATCTAGAAGACGGAATAATAATAATAATCATACAAGGTGATTGTAAGTAGTAATAATACATGGTAAATTCTCAAAACAGTGTCTGGATATGAGGTAAAATATGCCCTTAAAGCATGTAGCCTAATTCCTGGTGCATAACCAGTTCTTAATAAATAGTGGCAAACATTGTGGCTAGCATTTCATAACTCGCAGTTCTCACTGTTCTTATTGGAAGTTTAGATCATGACCTGGTAGGAATCAGTGCTTTAAAACAGATCACTAGGCTACTTATATTGCTTCACGAATGTTCTGACATTTGCTTCACGTGAGATTATAGCAATACGTGCATGCCTGTTGTGTACGGGTTTTATTTGTTTTAGAAACCACCTTGGAAAAAACCTTTCCCACTGTAATTTTAAATACCACAGGAATTTGTCACTATGCCAAAAATATTAAACATAATTAGAGCAGCTCTTACATGTTTAGTATTATGCCAAGAACATTTTTTCCTCAAAGGTATTTTGATTATGATGCCTTTCTGAGTAAATGTAATCGATATCAAAGTTATACTTGTTATACTCAAAACCATTTAAATTACTAACTTCTCTTTAAGGCCTCTTTCTAAGGAGGGTGGGTTTAAGAATAATGATCTTGAAAATGACTTTTGAGATAACTCATATATAACAAGAAAGTTTCCAACAAGTTAAAAAATAATACTGAATGATGTTATAGAAAGGATGATTGCTTTGTTGGAGTCTGTAAATATGAAACGATTCTTTTAAATATCATTAATTATATCTGTATGTGCTATTTACATTTGGCTCCAATCGTGAATATCCAAAGACCTTTAAGTTTAGTTTTGCAGATTTTATAAAGTTGTCGTAGATTAGTTCTGTATTTTTATATATGGCCTGCATTTGCATATATTTATTTACATGTTCACTTCACTGTTGTTTTATATTTAAATAGTAAGTTTCTCCTCAATTCTTTGTAGAAAATGCTTATTCTCATAAATGTAAATAACACAAGAAATTTTAGACCAAAAAATAGAGTCCAGATCAGGTAACATATTTTCGTGCAAAGCTAGTAACATCTGTCAAATAATAATACTTTTTATTTAGTTTACTTTGTTTTCCTAAAAATACCCATAAATGAGTTTTACTGATTGTGTGTGGTCTGGAGGCAGTATAAGAATGCTTGCCCTATTTCCCATAAAGAACTTACTCTGTCCAGACCCTAGACTGGGGCCTGATTTGGTTAATCTGGATTCATCAGAAGATATGTGGCAGCTTTAAATCAGGACAGGCTAGCATTGTGCCACCTGCAGGGGGCCAGAAAAGCAGTCCGGCTCTCATTGCCACCACTGCCCTCTCCCTGGATTCAGCAATGACTGCCTCTCAGCCCAGCTTCTGATATTTATCTTCAGATCTCCAGAACTACCTAATGCAGGCACCATGACCGGAATATCACAGTGAACTATCTAGTTGCAAACACTTGTGGTGACTCTGATCTGGTTTAACTTCCATGTATCTCTTGAAGGAATGGGTATGGAAATGACTTCCTAGATATATCTGAAGTGATTCTTTAAATCTAAAATCTCAGAGGAAAAAAAGAGACTATTTGAGCCCTAACCCAATATTGAATAATAAATATAGTTTTCACAATTAACTTAAGACAAATATATGCTAATATGTCATACACAGATATGTATATGTATGTGTGTGTCATATATTACATAAACACAAAACAAAATACAACTATAGGTGTGGCTTATAATAATGATTCTTGAACTTTGGTTAAAAAAAACCCTTTTTAAAAATCTGATGAATAGGCCGGGTGTGGTGGCTCACGCCTGTAATCCCAGCACTTTGGGAGGCAGAAGTGGGCGGATCACGAGGTCAGGAGATCGAGACCATCCTGGCAAACATGGTGAAACCCCGTCTCTACTAAAAATACAAAAAATTAGCTGGGCGTGGTGGCGGGCGCCTGTAGTCCTAGCTACTTGGGAGGCTGAGGCAGGAGAATGGCGTGAACCCGGGAGGCGGAGCTTGCAGTGAGCCAAGATTGCGCCACTGCACTCCAGCCTGGGTGACAGAGCGAGACTCCATCAAAAAAAAAAAAAAAAAAAATCTGATGAATGAGATGGACCTTCTGTGCAGAAACACTTTTATTTACACAAACTTTCACATGCAGGGGATTCACAGAATCATCGATCCTGAGAAAAGAAATAATAAGTATATGCATATGCATATTATCACATATTCATTGTTCCCAGTGGGAGATATAATCACTAGATTAAACACCAAGATAAATGCTGAAAATATCTTCTCCTTTTACTTTTCTATTAACAGCCTCTATTCCCAGTTGTATGACGTGGAGTGTTAGTGGCGAGGTAGGACGTAGAAGAGGGAATTGTAAATCTGTTACATTGTGGAGAGATACTTTGATTATATAAAATTTGGAAAAGCTCACTTGTGAGCTGAATTTGAGACTTTTTATTTCCTATATGTACAATGTTGATGGGCTTCATGACATCAGAAAATTCTGATTAGGCTCTCCTGTCTAAACAGTCCTCTAACTGTCCCTTTACCCCAGCTTCAGAAAGACTACAGTAGCTGAGGGGACCCTGCATCAGGATCATCGATGGGTTCACAGTTCACTTCGCGGGCTAAAGGTTCTGGGGCAAGAGTATGTAAGAGGAACTTTTTCCACTGGATTTCCTAACCCTTCTAATGGAGACGATGCTAAAGAAACTCACACTACAATGCCCATCTGATATTTAAGACTTTTAAGAACTTGGCTTCTTCACCTACCTCATATGCACGTTAGTGCAGCCCCATGTGCACTGAGTAGGCTAATTGCATTAAAGACCTCTGACAACAAGGGTCCAACAAAGCAAACACAATGATTTTCCAATACAGACACAGTAATTGTGCCTTAGGGGAAATGGCAGATTAGAAGATCAAGTGATCACACTCTCCATTTCCTAGTTTTGTCCAGCTCCAGAGTCCACAGCTCTGAAATAGAAGAGTATGGAATGAAGGCTTCCTGATGCAGGTCCCTCACTAGAGCTTTAAAACTGTGTGGCCTTTTTTTTTTTTTTTTAAGGAAGTGAAAATTGCACTTTAATTTTCCCTCACTATAATACACTGACATATTTTTATCCTACAGCTTATCAGAGGATACCAATCCATTGATCACAAAAAAGAATAGTGCAGAGGTATAAAACTCAATAGGATTTTGAAAAGGAGTTATCTGGTGAATGCAGAAAGTTTCCAAAGTTTTGAGTTGCTTTTTCATGGCAAAGTGAAATAAAGAATGCTCATCTTTCCAAGTATGTATCCATATCATTGGATTATGAACGTGATTTTCTGTTTTAGAGTGATTTCCTATAGAGAAACTCATAATGCAATTTAAATCCCACTCTTCCATTTGCACCCTAGGAAGATATTTTTCTGTATAGTCATTCAATTCTCATGAAAAATGTATAACTCACTGTTGCAATGCATGAAGGAAAATGAAGATAGACATTTCCATTTTGAAAGAGGGCTCCATGATAGGAAAGTGCCCAATTATTTCATGTCTCAATCTTGTTTTCCTACCTCCTGCAATACCAATATGCTTATTAACAACACATCCTCTACCTGGCAATGCCTCTGACTTGAATGTCATGAAATGCAAGCCCTGCCTGAGAGTTTTTGCAGCATTTACAGTTAGGACTGACTGACTTTGGTTTTACCAGGTTTTTGAGGAATGGCCTCCTCCTGTTCCAAGATCCAGTTCCGGACACCCCATTTCATCCAGTCATCATGTCTCCTTAGTCTCCTTTGGTCTGTGACAGATTTTCTATCTTGTCTTTCCTGACCTTAACAGTGTTAAGGCATACTGACTAGGAATCCAGAAAATCTGGGTTTGTTTGATGTTTTCCTCAAGATTAGACTGGGGTTGGGAATTTTTGGAAAGAGTACTACAGAGGTGAAGACCCTTCTCATTAGATAGTATCAGGGGGTACATGAGACCCATGCAACATCCTTGGTGACGCTGACCTCCATCTCTTGGTTAAGGTGATGTCTGCCACATCTCTCCACTGCAAAGTTACCATTTTGCTCTTCCCTACTCTATTATTTGGACATTCATCTCTAGGTCTAGCCCATCACCAAGGGGGTAAGGGTGGAACAAATTAAACTCCATCTCCTGAAGAAGGAAGTATTAGGAATTTTTCTATAAGGAAGAGTTGTCTCTTCCCCCCCACTCATTTGTTTATTCAATCTTTATTTATATCAGTGTGGATTCATGTATATTTATTTTATACTTTGAGTTTTAAGCAAACTAAGTTTAAACGTCCCAGAACACAACCCCCATCCCCTGGGATTGGAGCAATCAGAGTCCTGGGGCAGAGATTTCACGTGGGAGCGGGAAGAGGAGCGTGACCATGGAAGGCCCCTCACCGATACAGTTCCCGCCCCAGCTCCACTGATGATACACTGATTAGGGGAGACTTAGTCACAGCCTTTCCCGCAGACACCTTTTACTACCTGCCCACACAGCAATTTCCTTCATTACCCAGTGCTGAGTGTTGGCTGGCGAGCCACAGCTCAGCCCGTTAATGAACAGGCTTCTGTTACTCACAGAGGCATGCTCGCCTCGTCTCTCTGTTCATAGGGATCCTGGGCATCATCAAAAAACCAAGCCACTTGCTTTTCTTCTTCTTTTTATTGGAAAACAAAGTACTGCATCCTTGGCTTTTATTGTATAGATAGCCCAAGTCCAGAAATATGTCCCTTCTCCAAAAAAACACTAGAGTCAAATAATGACTGAAGTATTTAACTGCACATCAGAGCAATTTCAAATGAGTTTCATTTTTTTAATAATGAAAGGACATAAGTTTGTTAGTATTTCATATTTTCCTTTTTTTATCTAAACTCTTTTTATTTTATAACTTTAACTTTAGAACTTTGGAATGTTGCCAATTACCAAAATGTGATATTTAGTGCTGACAGTAAGAGGCGATTATTAAGTGCTTGATGCTTGCTACGTAGAGGTCTATTCTGTGAGTCAGAATGTACTGATTTACTGGTAGAGAACCTGAGACTAAGAAGAGAATGACTGTGTTTAAGTAATAGAATGAGGCTGCACAAAAAACTTTTTTTTCTTATGGAAATTTACCCTAAGAATTTCCAAGGACACAATAAATAAGGAAATGGATTAAAATACAGGACAAATTGTGCTTTCCCTCTGGGAAAGAGAGAACACGCAGTAGAGAATCCCATTTCCCACCCACTTCCCTCATCCACTACCCCATCTCCAGGCCCATGGCCTTCCTGCAGATCGACCTTGGGAATGTGGGAGTGAGGCAGACCTGGAATGAATCCTGCCTGTCTCTTATCATAGGAGAGCTGGGGCAAGTTACTTAAAAATGTGGAAGCCTCAGCTGCTCCATCTATGTAGTGGGGGTCATGGTATCCCTGTAAGAGAAGCTTGTGTGGAAATTAAGTGAGCTGATATACAGTGCTTTGCAGGGGGCCTGGAACATAATAATTGCTAAACAAGTGGAAGCTGAGATTAGGTTAGGAAGAAGCAAGAGGCTTCAGGCTGTCCCTGGGTGTCAGTAATGAATATTAAACATCTACACATTCCAAAGAAAGGGCTCTCACAGCATCAGTCAGCAAACTCATATTCATTAATATTGTTTAGATATTCACAGTCTTGACTGAAGAAAAGCTCTCTGCCTCAAACTGCAGTCTTTTGTGCTATGTGTTAGCTGATTTCGTCTTGTGAAGTCCCCGTAGTGATGAAAATTAAACTGACAGAGGAGGAAGATGGCAAAAAACTGCCAGGGACTGTGGGATCCAATTTCTCATAGTAAATTCAGGGCAGAACACATGACTGGCTCCTTCCCTGAAGTCTGCCTGAAGAAGTGGAGTCTCAGGTAGAGAGGGTGACGGGTGTGCCTGGAGGAGAAAAGGGGGAGCTGAGAGAAGCTGAACTGGGCCCCTGGGAGACAGATGTATTCTCTATCAGCAGAAGCGGGGAATAAGACACAGAGCTGGCGGGGCTGGGGAATTTGGTGAGAGTGACAGAGAGACAGAGACAGGCAGAGAACCCTTGGGGCGAGGGAGGAAGAGCCAGGGCCACCTTGCCCATTGTGCTCAGCACCTCAGGCCCCTGGTAAGTTTAGGGGCTCATGGGACACTTTAATTTTAATTTCTTTTAAAATCAGGATAAATAAATGAATATAATAATATATAATAATAAATACAGATGGATTATATTAGCCCTTATACCAACACAATTGTAAAATATAATTACTAATATTTTTTATGGAGAAAGAGGTCCACGAAGGGAAACATGCCCAGGGCCCATTAAAGTCATCATCAAGCCCTGGAGAGAGCCACAGAGATGTGAAAGCTGCCTCGAGGAAAGGCATTTTAGAGAAACAGAGATATTTAAAGAGGATGTTTAATACTTATGTAATATAACTGCTAACAATGGTCTAATCTGAATCTAATTATGGGGGAGAAGCTGTACAAATACAGACAAAGGGACATTCACAAAACAACAGGCCTGAAGTCTTCAAAAATATCAACAATATGAACTACCTAACGGTTTGAGGAATTGTTCATCAGTCATGTGAATACCTAACAGGTCGAGAAGATTGGATAAACACGACAACTAAATGTAATACAAGCTCTTTGATTGGAAAGAGAGAGAAAAGTGGGAAAAAAGGAAGAACGTGAATATGAACTGTAATGGTATTGAAGCAATGTTCATTCCTGAGAGAGATCATTCTATAGTGTAATACAGGAGGGCATTCTTATTCTTAGGAGATGTGTTCTGAAATATTGTGATATCTGGAACTGATCGTCAAATGGTTCACTGAATACTCATGCATAAACACACACACACACACACCACATACACACACACATATATGTGCAGAAAGAGATTAGTGAATCTAGATGAAGGGTATATGACTTTTCATCACGCTTTCCCTATAACTTTCCTATAGGATTGAATTTTTCAAAATTATAGATTGAGGAAAATAAAAGGAAAAAGTTTGAACTAGAAAAAAAAAGAATTGTAAAGAGTTGTATGGAGTAGTGTGAGAAATAAGACGGTAAAGACAGCTGTAGTGACAAGCTAGTTTAGACTTCAGTGCTTTTGGAGTTGAATTCATGGAGTTTGTTTCTGGGACATCCATTTGCCTTAGGGCAATAGGAGGATACCTTAAAATTGCCCTTGTTCATTTGGGTTTTAGTCACCTTGAGCTTTATTTTAAATCAAGGTGGAGATTTAATGGGACACCTGGCCCAGCTGTTACTTTTTAGAACTTTGTTATTTTTTGAGGTTGATGTCTTTGCTACTTGAAGAATTGCTTCAGTGGGACCCACTTCAGAGGCAGACACTCCAGATGATAAATACGCCATGTGATGCAAAAGGAAGGAAGTGCTTTCTGGTAAGAAAGGAAACAACGCTAGCTGATGCTCCCTCCCTGAGACCCAAAGTTGGAAAACTGTATTGGGTTTACCTGGAAGACTCTGGGGTAACAGACACCAAGTGGCACAAAAGGCAATGGGAAACAATGCTGAGCATCTATACGTAGATAAAGATCCAGGTGTGAGTCACCATCAGGAACTACGTGGAGCATCATGGCCGAGGGACTCACTTTTGCAAGACTTCCCAGGACCGTTCTTTCACATGATACCATGTGGCAACAAGAGGCAGGAAAGAATTAGAAGCCTATATTTAGAGGCAGAACTGTAACTGTCCCTCTTCAACCCAAACTAGCAGAGTGTAGACTCCCAGGGCCTTTCCCCCCTTTTCCCCCTTTGGCAATTGGATGTGGTGTTAGGGTAGGAGAGGTCTTAAAAAGAATTCTGTATTTTCTACTAACAGTTCAGAGGATTTAAATGATAATCTGAGGATGTAAGAGGTGATGGCATATTTGTATCCTGAGCTGGTAAAGTAGTTTATAGGAGTTATATGTCATATGAATATTTGAAGTGACATCATTCATCATGACTTATGGAAATACCCATCCTTTCCTCAACATCTGCATTTGCTTTCTCTCTGGCCTCCTCAGCATCTGTCTTTCTCGTAATCCTGATCCCCTTTCTCCGTCTCTGTTGGTGGAGTTCACATGCTCCTCAATCAGTCGTCAGTACTACTTCCAGACTGTGATCAGGATATGTAGACATAACAGAGAGACTGGAACTGAGAATCAAACTGGTATAAGCCAAGGATAAGTATTTTTATCAAGGGAACGAACTGGCATTGTTTCCTGGAGCAAAGCAGTTCAGCCTCAATTTAAGTCACTCGCACCAGGTCTGTTTAGTTTGGAGCATCTGTGATAGGCTATACACAATGCTATCTTATGGGGATGCAATGACAAGCATATGAGACTCTGCCTTTCTACTCAACATGCTCCCCATTTATGGGATAAAGATAGTCATTATAATAATCGGGTTTAAAATCAGGGGCAGTGGGACTGTCAGCAGGAATAAAACACCTACTAGAGAGCTTCTTGCCTCATTTTTCAGCTTTGGTTGAATAACTAGAATTTTGCAAAGTTCTTTCTCATAATGTGCTAAATTCTGCCTCCCTGAAATATGCAAAGAACTCCTCAGGAACAATGCAGAAGTCTCCTTGCCTTTTCATGTAACTGACTTCTAATACTTGCAGGTCACTGTCATCTATGTTGTAATGACCTGTTCACCCACTATGATTTCAGATCTTTATTTCTTACACTTTGTTTCATTTTCCTTTCTATCAGCCTGGTCCTAGATTCTAAGACACGCTAATAGAGGAAATTTAGGCAGTCTTAGCATAAGAAACTGTCAATTCAGCAATAGCTCATATGAAAATCTCGTGGTAGGTAAACACTTCAATGAGGGGGCGATTGGGCCCCCAGGTAAACACCTGCACAAGTTATGAACAAGAAGGAGTTCAGGCCTTAGGCCAAAGTCCCATGGCATACTTGAAACCATCCAAAAAATATTCTCAGGTCAATAGTTACATTATCTTTGAATAAACCCAAGTGTCAAAGCTTTCTCTATAATAAAATTAGTATGCACTATAACTATTACCATATATGTATTAATCATCCACACAGCACTTAAAATTTACTGTAACATGTCATAAACAAAAACGTGCAACTAACATAGAGGTACTGTTTGAAAAATAATAATAAGCAGGCACTCATGTATCTATCTCAAGCCTAAGAAATAGGTCAGTGCCAGTATATTTGATGCTCTCTGGGTGCTACTGTTCCATGATTTCGTTTCCCACCTTCCCCCAAAGATAGCTGCTAACCTGAATTGGGTGTTATTATTAACTTTCCTTTATTTTAAATTTTTATCACATATGTATGTATGTATTCAGAAATACTATTGTTAAGTTTTTCTTTTTCAGAATTTATATAAATGGAATCACAATACCCCATGTGTTCTTATGTGACTTACTTTTCTTCCCATTAATATAATATTTTTAGATCCCTCCACATGGATTTCATTCATCTTCATATACTATTTTTATATCAATTTAACTTTTTACTTGTATCTAGTTCTTTGCTATTATGACTAACTTGCATCTAGTTCTTTGCTATTATGACTAACACTATGAACATTCTCCTACATGTGCTCTGTTGGACAGGAGTTTCTCTAAGGAGCATAACTAGGAGTACAGTTGCTGCTAATAGTGCGTTTTCATGTTCAGATTTACTAAGTAATATTAAAAGGATTTTCACAATGATTGTATCAATTTATGCTCCATAGCAGGGCTTAAAGGTTCCTGTTACCCTACAAACCAGTCAAACTTTGATACTTTAAATCTGTGCCGCCATGGCTGATGCAGCATGGTACCTCACTGTGGTTTTACCTTGGTTACTAACATGACTGAGCATTGATAGGTCTTTGTGGTTCCTTTTCTGTGGAATCCCTGTTCACGTGTGTTTATCATTCTTCGATTGGGTTGGTTGTCTTCTTGTTGATTTTTAGGAGTTCTGCATATATTCTAGACATTGACCTTTTGACAATAATGTGAGGAAATGCCTTTCTTCCAGTTTTTGGCTTGTTTCTTCATTCTTGTTGTAGTGTCTTTTAATATAAAGAAGATCTTAATATACTTGAGTTTGCTAAAATTTTCCTTATGGTATTCGTTGTCTTTAAAAGAAACAACTCTATCAACTAGGTCATAAAGCAATTGTCTTAGATTTTTTTCTTAATAGATAACCAACTGCCTCAGTGCCATGTATTGAACACTGAGCTATGACAGCAGCTCTGCATTCATCAAAGCTCAACATAAGTACAAGTCAATTTTTGGCCTCTGTATCCTCTTCCATTGACCTATCCTTGCCTCAGGATCACACTGTCTTTTTTTTTCTTTTTTGAGACGGAGTCTCGCCCTATCACCCCGGCTGGAGTTTAATGGTGTGATCTTGTGATCTTGGCTCGCCACAACCTCCGCCTCCTGGGTTCAAGTGATTCTCCTGCCTCAGCCTTCCGAGTAGCTGGGATTACAGAAACCCACCATCATGCCGAGCTAACTTTTTTTGTATTTTTCTAGAGATGGAGTTTCACTCACCATGTTGACTAGGCTGGTTTTGAACTCCTGACCTCAGATGATTCACCTGCCTCAGGCTCCCAAAGTGCTGGGATTACAGGTATGAGCCACCACACCCAGCCATACTGTCGTAATTACCAGTTATTGATTCCCAGAAGGCTAAGTCCTCTCTCCACCCCCGTTACTACCTATTCTTCTCATTAAAGGGAGTTTTGGCTATTTAGAAGTCTCTGCTTTTCCATATCAATAGAATTAGTTTATCAAGTTCCATATAAAACCCTATTGGGATTATGCTTGCAAAGTTCATTGATTCACCAGTTTGGAGAGAATTAATATCTTTACAATATTAAGTCTTCCTATCATAGTACATGAAATACCTTCAAATATCTTTCAAAAATGTTGCATACTTTTCTCCCATAAAAGACTTGGACATTTTTTTTTTGCTAGATTTCTTCTAAGATACTGAATCTTTATTTTATTTATTTATTTTCTAATTTCAGTAGGTTTATGGGAAACTGGTGGTGTTTTGTTACATGAATAAGTTCTTTAGTGGTGATTGCTGAGATTTTGGTGCATCCATCACCCAAGCAGTGTACACTGTACCCAGTGTGTAGTCTTTTATCCCTCACCCACCTCCCACCCCTTCCCCTGGATCCCCAAAGTCCATTGTATCATTCTTATGCCTCTGCATTCTCATAGCTCCCACTTATGAGTGAGAACATAAGATGTTTGATTTTCCATTCCTGGGTTACTTCACTTAGAATAATAGTCTCCAATTCTGTCCAGGTTGCTGCGAGTGCTATTACTTTGTTCCTTTTTATGTCTGAGTAGTTATTTTAAATGGTATCTTTTTCAATGTTGCATTTTCTAAATGTTCTTCCATCTTTGTCTTGGAGAATACCTGTGACTTATGTTTAGAGTTGTTCCCACTGAGAGATTGTGTTCCCCCAGCACATAAGGCCACTTTAAACCAGATTTTCCACGGGGAAATTTCAGGCCACACATGTAGTTGAAATTCTGGCTGCAATTTGTGCACATGGTGGCTTGTGATTAAGAATTCAGATATTTCACCTCATCCCAAAGTTCTGAGGCAGACACATGGTGATATCTGATCTGATCTCCTTCCCAGCTTGGGTCTTAGGCTTTGTCTTGGTGCCCACCCACACCTGCCTCTTAAAGCCCAAGTCCAGGCCATCAAACAGGCAGATGTCCCCAGACGAACACAGCTTTTACCCTACTTACCCACGTACAATCCTGCTTTCTGACGTAGATTGTCTTCTTTTACTCTCAGCTCAGCCAAGCCTAAAAATGACATTAAAAATTTTTTTTAAATAAATCTAATATTTTGTTCTATGAGGAGTTTTTCTGCTCATCTACTCTGCCATATTGCCAGAAATAGAAGGTCTCCCTCTTTTTTATGTAGAAAAGAAATGATTTTTTTGGCATAAGTGTATCTTAATGAACTTATGTTGATTCCACATGCTCTTTAATGGCTCGTAAACATTTTCTTTAATTATCTTTAAAAATTGTGTGCCAAAGTCGTCTATCTGTACTTTCTATTTCTATCCTTTGATTTTCCCCTTAAAAGTAAAGACATTTGTTTTTTTCCAGTCCTGGCATCTCTCCCAGGCTCCATGCTTTTCAAATAATTACCACAGTGACTTTGATGTCACACCTGCCATCTCCTGCAATACCCTCAACATAGCTTATTTGAGCCTAGAAACTGACAATCCAGTGTTCTTTACTATCTTCTCAGATAATATGGACATTTCCCCCAACTTTTCCATTTTGAAGCCTGGCATAACATTTCAAGGCAAGCATGAGGAAGTATAGTAAAGATGAAAATTTGAACAGGATTTCCAATCCTGAACAAGTGTGTATGATTACCCCAGAGTTCTAGGTTCTAGGACAAGCCCTAGTTGCTTTTGGTGCAGTAGTCCTGAGAGAGATAGTGGGGCCCAAATAACTGCATTGTAATAGATCCCCATGTGGTTCTTATCACAGTAAAATTTGAGGACTTCTGTTCTAAAAAGATGGATATAATGAAATTCCAGGCAGTAGATAAAAGTGGAAATCACATTGCTTATATCTTTGAAAGCGCGCCATCTCTCTGTAGACAGCTCTTGTCACTTAGGGTGTTGATGACCTCAGACAGAGTGAAGTCTTCAGAGGAGCAAACTGTGCTCTCATTACCATGCTGGGGACCCACAAAAAGTATGACATTTAAACTTCACAGTACTTAGATGGTGGGTTTTTCCTACCAACATGTAACAGCCTAAGGGTGTGGCCAATAGTTTACCCAAATCACAGGGCCAGTATCACAGTAAGACACGACTTTATTCTCTGCACCACTTCCATTATTAACTGTTAACATTCTGAGTTTGCGCAAAAATTATAAGCAATTTTTTTTCAGATCAAATTGCATGTTTTAATCTAAGAGGCTTAAATGTCTTCTGATTATAGCAAAATATCTACTTGGTAGTGAAGACTTATGCAGCTACAATCTCTCTTCAAATCTTCTTATCTTCTATTCTTTTCCCCTTTTAGGAATATCCAATGAATAATAGGAAAATTGGTAAAAGTGGGCATTTTCAAAGGATGCTTGAAATGAAAATTGACACTTCTGTCCATTAAAGAAGACATGCCCTTTGAGCTGACTCGGATGCCTCTTACCCCTCCATTCGCCCTCTGCTGAAGCAACCAGTTGTATCCTAAAGCAACTCAAGCTAAATTCCTCACCACACACTCAGAGTTCTAAACCATTCTCTATGGAAGCTGTATGATGGCTGCAATAGAAAAATAAAATATCTAACAGCTACGCATTGCTACTCAGTTTAATTCACATTTAGTCTTTTTTGATTTTGAAGTTTTTCTAGTAGTCAAGGCACACACTACTATATTAAACGAAATTGAATGATGTTTTACAGTGGGACATAGAATACATTAGGATTGAGGGGAGGAGCTATACTTTAACTTAAAGCCATAACAAAGTCATTTCTATTTCTTTCAGAGTTCCTCTCTCTCTTTCACAATAGTGATTCATATGCTTGATCTGTAGCACCAGAGTTTCTTTCCATCGATCCCTAAAATTTTCTAAAATCACATTAATTTCAATTACTATTATTTAGAAAACTAAATGTATAACATTGTAATAAGTGCCACTTTGCAATATTAAACCAACAGATGTGACAGATGTCAATGTTTTCAAACCAGTGCTTTCCTTGCATTTTGTTTCAAGTGTAATGATAAATGCTGACAAATGCTGATAGATGTTTTCATTCTATTGAGTAACTTGCTTTCTTTGCTGTTCTGTTGATATTGGTTTTTCTATAAAGTGTTTGATTCTGGTAAACCAGATTGAGATTCATTATAGTTGTATTTTAATT